>NW_027182348.1:0-300000 GCF_040938575.1 Ambystoma mexicanum
ATAGGAAGGGTCTCAGGTTTGGTATAAGCATTGAGATATCACATCTCTGCTATCGGAAGCGGCTCAGGATTGGAATGGGAAGGAGTTGGATATCCCATCTCATGTTATAGGAAGAGTCTCTGGTTTGGTATTAGAATCATTGAGATATCACATAGCATGCTGTAGGAAGGGTCTAAGGATTGGAATGGGATGGACTTGGATATCACATCTCATGTTATAGGTAGCTTCTCAGGTTTGCTATAAGCATTGAGATATCACATCTCATGCTATAGGAAGGGTCACAGGATTGGAATGGGAAGGAATTGGATATCACATCTCATGCTATAGGAAGGGTCTCAGATTTGGTATAAGCATTGAGATATCACATCTCATGCTAAAGGAAGGGTCTCAGGATTGGAATGGGAAGGAGTTGTATATGACATCTCAGGCCATAGGAAGGTTCTCAGGTTTGGTATAAGCATTGAGATATCACATCTCTGCTATCGGAAAGGTCTCAGGATTGGAATGGGAAGGAGTTGGATATCCCATCTCATGTTATAGGAAGGGTCTCAGGTTTGGTATTAGAAGCATAGAGATATCACATCTCATGCTATAGGAAGGGTCTCAGGATTGGAATGGGAAGGACTTGGATGTCACATCTCATGCTATAGGTAGGGTCTCAAGTTTGATATTAGAAGCATTGAGATAACAAATCTCATGATATCGGAAGGGTCTCAGGATTGGAATGGGAAGGAGTTGGATATCACATCTCATGATAAAGGAAGGGTCTAAGGTTTGGAAGGGGAAGGATTTGGATATCACATCTCATGTTATAGGACGGGTCTCAGGTTTAATATTAGAAGCATTGAGATATCAAGTCTCATGGTATAAGAAGGGTCTCAGAATTGGAATGGGAAGGAGTTGGATATCACACCTCAAGCTATAGGAAGGGTCTCAGGATTGGAATGGGAAGGAGTTTGATATCACATCTCATGCCATAGTATGGGTCTCAGGTTTGGTAGAAGCATTGGGATATCACATCTCATGCTATCGGAAGGGTATCAGTATTGGATTTGGAAGAAGTTGGATATCCCATCTCATGCTATAGGAAGGGTCTCAGGTTGGAATGGGAAGGAGTTGGATATCACATTTCGTGTTATAGGAAGGGTCTCAGGATTGGAATGGGAAGGACTTGGATATCATATCTCATGCTATAGGACGGGTCTCAGGTTTGTTATTAGAATCATTGAGATATCATATTGCATGCTGTAGGAAGGGTCTAAGGATTGGAATGGGAAGGACCTGGTTATCACATCTCATGCTATAGAACGGCTCTCAGGTTTGGAAAGGGAAGGAGTTGGATATCACATCTCATGTTATAGGATGGATCTCAGGTTTGGTATTAGAAGTATTGAGATATCACATCTCATGTTATCGGAAGGATCTCAGGTTTGGTATTAGAAGTATTGAGATATCACATCTCATGCTATAGGAAGGGTCTCAGGATTGGAATGGGAAGGAGTTGTATATCACATCTCATGCTAAAGGAAGGGTCTCAGGTTTGGTAGAAGCATTGAGATATCACATCTCATGCTATAGGAAGGGTCTCATGATTGGAATGGGAAGGAGTTGGATATCACATCTCATGCTATAGGGAGGGTCTCGGGATTGGAATGGGAAGGACTTAGATATCACATATCATGCTATAGGGAGGGTCTCAGTTTTGATATTAGAAGCATTGAGATATCACATCTCATGCTATCGGAAGTGTCTCAGGATTGGAATGGGAAGGAGCTGGATATCACATCTCATGTTATAGGAAGGGTCTCAGGTTTGGTGTAAGCATTGAGATATCACATCTCTGCTATCGGAAGTGTCTCAGGTTTGGAACGGGAAGGATTTGGATATCACATCTCATGTTATAGGAAGGGTCTCAGGTTTGGTATAAGCATTGAGATATCACATCTCTGCTATCGGAAGTGTCTCAGGATTGGAATGGGAAGGAGTTGGATATCCCATCTCATGTTATAGGACGGGTCTCAGGTTTGTTATTAGAATCATTGAGATATCATATTGCATGCTGTAGGAAGGGTCTAAGGGTTGGAATGTGAAGGACTTGGATATCACATCTCATGCTATAGATAGGCTCTTAGGTTTGGAAAGGGAAGGAGTTGGATATCACATTTCATGTTAGAGGAAGGATCTCAGGTTTGGTATTAGAAGCATTGAGATATCACATCTCATGCTATAGGAAGGGTCTCAGGATTGGAATGGGAAGCAGTTGGATATCACATCTCATGCTATAGGAAGGGTCTCAGGTTTGGTATAAGCATTGAGATATCACATCTCATGCTATAGGACGGGTCTCAGGATTGGAATGGAAGGAGTTGGATATCACATCTCATGTTATAGGAAGGATCTCAGGTTTGGTATTAGAAGCATTGAGACATCACATCTCATGCTATAGGAAGGGTCTCAGGATTGGAATGTGAAGGATTTGGATATCACATCTCATGCTAAAGGAAGGGTCTCAGGTTTGGTAGAAGCATTGAGATATCACGTCGCTGTATCGGAAGGGTCTCAGGATTGGATTGGGAAGGAGTTGGATATCCCTTCTCATGCTATAGGAAGGGTCTCAGGATTTGAATGGCAAGGAGTTGGATATCACATCTCATGCCATAGGAAGGGTCTCAGGTTTGGTATAAGCATTGAGATATCACATCTCTGCTATCGGAAGGGTCTCAGGATTGGATTGGGAATGAGTTGGATATCCCTTCTCATGCTATAGGAAGTGTCTCAGGTTGGAATGGGAAGGAGTTGGATATCACATCTCATGTTATAGGAAGGGTCTCAGGATTGGAATGGGAAGGATTTGGATATCACATCTCTTGCTATAGGAAGGGTCTCAGGATTGGAATGGGTAGGAGTTGGATATTACTTTCTTGCTATAGGAAGGGTCTCATGTTTGGAATGGGAAGGAGTTGGATATCACATATGCTATAGTTAGTGTCTCAGGTTTGGAACGGGAAGGAGTTGGATATCACATCTCATGTTATAGGAAGGGTCTCAGGTTTGGTATAAGCATTGAGATATCACATCTCTGCTATCGGAAGCGGCTCAGGATTGGAATGGGAAGGAGTTGGATATCCCATCTCATGTTATAGGAAGAGTCTCTGGTTTGGTATTAGAATCATTGAGATATCACATCGCATGCTGTAGGAAGGGTCTAAGGATTGGAATGGGATGGACTTGGATATCACATCTCATGTTATAGGTAGGCTCTCAGGTTTGCTATAAGCATTGAGATATCACATCTCATGCTATAGGAAGGGTCACAGGATTGGAATGGGAAGGAATTGGATATCACATCTCATGCTATAGGAAGGGTCTCAGATTTGGTATAAGCATTGAGATATCACATCTCATGCTAAAGGAAGGGTCTCAGGATTGGAATGGGAAGGAGTTGTATATGACATCTCAGGCCATAGGAAGGTTCTCAGGTTTGGTATAAGCATTGAGATATCACATCTCTGCTATCGGAAAGGTCTCAGGATTGGAATGGGAAGGAGTTGGATATCCCATCTCATGTTATAGGAAGGGTCTCAGGTTTGGTATTAGAAGCATAGAGATATCACATCTCATGCTATAGGAAGGGTCTCAGGATTGGAATGGGAAGGACTTGGATGTCACATCTCATGCTATAGGTAGGGTCTCAAGTTTGATATTAGAAGCATTGAGATAACAAATCTCATGATATCGGAAGGGTCTCAGGATTGGAATGGGAAGGAGTTGGATATCACATCTCATGATAAAGGAAGGGTCTAAGGTTTGGAAGGGGAAGGATTTGGATATCACATCTCATGTTATAGGACGGGTCTCAGGTTTAATATTAGAAGCATTGAGATATCAAGTCTCATGGTATAAGAAGGGTCTCAGAATTGGAATGGGAAGGAGTTGGATATCACACCTCAAGCTATAGGAAGGGTCTCAGGATTGGAATGGGAAGGAGTTTGATATCACATCTCATGCCATAGTATGGGTCTCAGGTTTGGTAGAAACATTGGGATATCACATCTCATGCTATCGGAAGGGTATCAGTATTGGATTTGGAAGAAGTTGGATATCCCATCTCATGCTATAGGAAGGGTCTCAGGTTGGAATGGGAAGGAGTTGGATATCACATTTCGTGTTATAGGAAGGGTCTCAGGATTGGAATGGGAAGGACTTGGATATCATATCTCATGCTATAGGACGGGTCTCAGGTTTGTTATTAGAATCATTGAGATATCATATTGCATGCTGTAGGAAGGGTCTAAGGATTGGAATGGGAAGGACCTGGTTATCACATCTCATGCTATAGAACGGCTCTCAGGTTTGGAAAGGGAAGGAGTTGGATATCACATCTCATGTTATAGGATGGATCTCAGGTTTGGTATTAGAAGTATTGAGATATCACATCTCATGTTATCGGAAGGATCTCAGGTTTGGTATTAGAAGTATTGAGATATCACATCTCATGCTATAGGAAGGGTCTCAGGATTGGAATGCAATATGATATCTCAATGATTCCAATAACAAACCTGAGACCCGTCCTATAACATGAGTAGGGATATCCAACTCCTTCCCATTCCAATCCTGAGACACTTCCGATAGCAGAGATGTGATATCTCAATGTTTATACCAAACCTGAGACCCTTCCTATAACATGAGATGTGATATCCAACTCCTTCCCGTTCCAAACCTGAGACCCTTCCTTTAGCATGAGATGTGATATCCAGCTCCTTCCCATTCCAATCCTGAGACACTTCCGATAGCATGAGATGTGATATCTCAATGCTTCTACCAAACCTGAGACCCTTCCTTTAGCATGAGATGTGATATCCAACTCCTTCCATTCCAATCCTGAGACCCGTCCTATAGCATGAGATGTGATATCTCAATGCTTATACCAAACCTGAGACCCTTCCTATAGCATGAGATGTGATATCCAACTGCTTCCCATTCCAATCCTGAGACCCTTCCTATAGCATGAGATGTGATATCTCAATGCTTCTAATACCAAACCTGAGATCCTTCCTCTAACATGAAATGTGATATCCAACTCCTTCCCTTTCCAAACCTAAGAGCCTATCTATAGCATGAGATGTGATATCCAAGTCCTTCACATTCCAACCCTTAGACCCTTCCTACAGCATGCAATATGATATCTCAATGATTCTAATAACAAACCTGAGACCCGTCCTATAACATGAGATGGGATATCCAACTCCTTCCCATTCCAATCCTGAGACACTTCCGATAGCAGAGATGTGATATCTCAATGCTTATACCAAACCTGAGACCCTTCCTATAACATGAGATGTGATATCCAAATCCTTCCCGTTCCAAACCTGAGACACTTCCGATAGCAGAGATGTGATATCTCAATGCTTACACCAAACCTGAGACCCTTCCTATAACATGAGATGTGATATCCAGCTCCTTCCCATTCCAATCCTGAGACACTTCCGATAGCATGAGATGTGATATCTCAATGCTTCTAATATCAAAACTGAGACCCTCCCTATAGCATGATATGTGATATCTAAGTCCTTCCCATTCCAATCCCGAGACCCTCCCTATAGCATGAGATGTGATATCCAACTCCTTCCCATTCCAATCATGAGACCCTTCCTATAGCATGAGATGTGATATCTCAATGCTTCTACCAAACCTGAGACCCTTCCTTTAGCATGAGATGTGATATACAACTCCTTCCCATTCCAATCCTGAGACCCTTCCTATAGCATGAGATGTGATATCTCAATACTTCTAATACCAAACCTGAGATCCTTCCGATAACATGAGATGTGATATCTCAATACTTCTAATACCAAACCTGAGATCCATCCTATAACATGAGATGTGATATCCAACTCCTTCCCTTTCCAAACCTGAGAGCCGTTCTATAGCATGAGATGTGATAACCAGGTCCTTCCCATTCCAATCCTTAGACCCTTCCTACAGCATGCAATATGATATCTCAATGATTCTAATAACAAACCTGAGACCCGTCCTATAGCATGAGATATGATATCCAAGTCCTTCCCATTCCAATCCTGAGACCCTTCCTATAACACGAAATGTGATATCCAACTCCTTCCCATTCCAACCTGAGACCCTTCCTATAGCATGAGATGGGATATCCAACTTCTTCCAAATCCAATACTGATACCCTTCCGATAGCATGAGATGTGATATCCCAATGCTTCTACCAAACCTGAGACCCATACTATGGCATGAGATGTGATATCAAACTCCTTCCCATTCCAATCCTGAGACCCTTCCTATAGCTTGAGGTGTGATATCCAACTCCTTCCCATTCCAATTCTGAGACCCTTCTTATACCATGAGACTTGATATCTCAATGCTTCTAATATTAAACCTGAGACCCGTCCTATAACATGAGATGTGATATCCAAATCCTTCCCCTTCCAAACCTTAGACCCTTCCTTTATCATGAGATGTGATATCCAACTCCTTCCCATTCCAATCCTGAGACCCTTCCGATATCATGAGATTTGTTATCTCAATGCTTCTAATATCAAACTTGAGACCCTACCTATAGCATGAGATGTGACATCCAAGTCCTTCCCATTCCAATCCTGAGACCCTTCCTATAGCATGAGATGTGATATCTCTATGCTTCTAATACCAAACCTGAGACCCTTCCTATAACATGAGATGGGATATCCAACTCCTTCCCATTCCAATCCTGAGACCTTTCCGATAGCAGAGATGTGATATCTCAATGCTTATACCAAACCTGAGAACCTTCCTATGGCCTGAGATGTCATATACAACTCCTTCCCATTCCAATCCTGAGACCCTTCCTTTAGCATGAGATGTGATATCTCAATGCTTATACCAAATCTGAGACCCTTCCTATAGCATGAGATGTGATATCCAATTCCTTCCCATTCCAATCCTGTGACCCTTCCTATAGCATGAGATGTGATATCTCAATGCTTATAGCAAACCTGAGAAGCTACCTATAACATGAGATGTGATATCCAAGTCCATCCCATTCCAATCCTTAGACCCTTCCTACAGCATGCTATGTGATATCTCAATGATTCTAATACCAAACCAGAGACTCTTCCTATAACATGAGATGGGATATCCAACTCCTTCCCATTCCAATCCTGAGCCGCTTCCGATAGCAGAGATGTGATATCTCAATGCTTATACCAAACCTGAGACCCTTCCTATAACATGAGATGTGATATCCAACTCCTTCCCGTTCCAAACCTGAGACACTAACTATAGCATATGTGATATCCAACTCCTTCCCATTCCAAACATGAGACCCTTCCTATAGCAAGAAAGTAATATCCAACTCCTACCCATTCCAATCCTGAGACCCTTCCTATAGCAAGAGATGTGATATCCAAATCCTTCCCATTCCAATCCTGAGACCCTTCCTATAACATGAGATGTGATATCCAACTCCTTCCCATTCCAACCTGAGACACTTCCTATAGCATGAGAAGGGATATCCAACTCCTTCCCAATCCAATCCTGAGACCCTTCCGATAGCAGAGATGTGATATCTCAATGCTTATACCAAACCTGAGACCCTTCCTATGGCATGAGATGTGATATCCAACTCCTTGCCATTCAAATCCTGAGACCCTTCCTATAGCATGAGAAGGGATATCCAACTCCTTCCCAATCCAATCCTGAGACCCTTCCGATAGCAGCGACGTGATATCTCAATGCTTCTACCAAACCTGAGACCCTTCCTTTAGCATGAGATGTGATATCCAAATCCTTCACATTCCAATCCTGAGACCCTTCCTATAGCATGAGATGTGATATCTCAATGCTTCTAATACCAAACCTGAGATCCTTCCTATAACATGAGATGTGATATCCAATTCCTTCCCATTCCAAACCTGAGACCCTTCCTATTGGATGAGATGTGATATCCAACTCCTTCCCATTCCAACCCTGAGACCCTTCCTATAGCATGAGATGTGATGTCTCAATGCTTCTAATACCAAACCTGAGATCCTTCCTATAACATGAGATGTGATATCCAACTCCTTCCATTCCAATCCTGAGACCCGTCCTATAGCATGAGATGTGAAATCTCAATGCTTATACCAAACCTGAGACCCTTCCTATAGCATGAGATGTGATATCCAACTGCTTCCCATTCCAATCCTGAGACCCTTCCTATAGCATGAGATGCGATATCTCAATGCTTCTAATACCAAACCTGAGATCCTTCCTCTAACATGAAATGTGATATCCAACTCCTTCCCTTTCCAAACCTAAGAGCCTATCTATAGCATGAGATGTGATATCCAAGTCCTTCACATTCCAACCCTTAGACCCTTCCTACAGCATGCAATATGATATCTCAATGATTCTAATAACAAACCTGAGACCCGTCCTATAACATGAGATGGGATATCCAACTCCTTCCCATTCCAATCCTGAGACACTTCCGATAGCAGAGATGTGATATCTCAATGCTTATACCAAACCTGAGACCCTTCCTATAACATGAGATGTGATATCCAAATCCTTCCCGTTCCAAACCTGAGACCCTTCCTTTAGCATGAGATGTGATATCCAGCTCCTTCCCATTCCAATCCTGAGACACTTCCGATAGCATGAGATGTGATATCTCAATGCTTCTAATATCAAAACTGAGACCCTCCCTATAGCATGATATGTGATATCTAAGTCCTTCCCATTCCAATCCTGAGACCCTCCCTATAGCATGAGATGTGATATCCAACTCCTTCCCATTCCAATCCTGAGACCCTTCCTATAGCATGAGATATGATATCTCAATACTTCTAATACCAAACGTGAGATCCTTCCGATAACATGAGATGTGATATCCAAATCCTTCCCCTTCCAAACCTGAGACCCTCCCTTTAGCATGAAATGTGATATCCAACTCCTTCCTATTCCAATCCTGAGACTCTTCTGATAGCATGAGATGTGATATCTCAATGCTTCTAATACCAAACCTGAGATCCTTCCGATAGCATGAGATGTGATATCTCAATGCTTCTAATACCAAACCTGAGATCCTTCCTATAACATGAGATGTGATATCCAAATCCTTCCCCTTCCAAACCTGAGACCCTCCCTTTAGCATGAGATGTGATATCTAACCCCTTCCCATTCCATTCCTGAGACCCTTCTGATAGCATGAGATGTGATATCTCAATGCCTCTAATACCAAACCTGAGATCCTACCTCTAACATGAAATGAAATATCCAACTCTTTCCCCTTCCAAACCTGAGAGCCTTCCTATAGCATGAGATGTGATATCCAAGTCCTTCCCATTCCAATACTGAGACCCTTCCTATAGCTTGAGATGTGATATCCAACTCCTTCCCATTCCAATTCTGAGACCCTTCCTATAGCATGAGATGTGATATCTCAATGCTTATACCAAACCTGAGAGCCTACCTATAGCATGAGATGTGATATCCAAGTCCATCCCATTCCAATCCTTAGACCCTTCCTACAGCATGCGATGTGATATCTCAATGATTCTAATACCAAACCAGAGACTCTTCCTATAACATGAGATGGGATATCCAACTCCTTCCCATTCCAATTCTGAGACCCTTCCTATACTATGAGACTTGATATCTCAATGCTTCTAATACCAAACCTGAGACCCGTAATATAACATGAGATGTGATATCCAAATCCTTCCCCTTCCAAACCTTAGACCCTTCCTTTATCATGAGATGTGATATCCAACTCCTTCCCATTCCAATCCTGAGACCCTTCCGATATCATGAGATGTGATATCTCAAAGCTTCTAATATCAAACTTGAGACCCTCCCTATAGCATGAGATGTGATATCCAAGTCCTTCCCATTCCAATCCTGAGACCCTTCCTATAGCATGAGATGTGATATCTCAATGCTTCTAATACCAAACCTGAGACCCTTCCTATAACATGAGATGGGAATATCCAACTCCTTCCCATTCCAATCTTCAGACCCTTCCGATAGCAGAGATGTGATATCTCAATGCTTATACCACACCTGAGATCCTTCCTATAACATGAGATGTGATATCCAACTCCTTCCCATTCCAATCCTGAGACACTTCCTATAGCATGAGATGTGATATCTCACTGCTTATACCATACCTGAGACCCTTCCCATAGCAGATGTGATATCCAACTCCTTCCCATTCCAATCCTCAGACCCTTCCTATAGCATGAGATGTGATATCTCAATGCTTCTAATGTCAAACTTGAGACCCTACCTATAGCAGGAGATGTGATATCCAAGTCCTTCCCATTCCAATCCTGAGACACTTCCTATAGCATGAGATGTGATATCTCAATGCTTCTAATACCAAACCTGAGACACTTCCTATAACATGAGATGGGATATCCAACTCCTTCCAATTCCAATCCTGAGACCCTTTTGATAGCAGAGATGTGATATCTCAATGTTTATACCAAACCTGAGACCCTTCCTACGGCATGAGATGTCATATTCAACTCCTACCCATTCCAATCCTGAGACCCTTCCTATAGCATGAGATTTGATATCCAACTCCTTCCCATTCCAATCCTGAGACCCTTCCTATAGCATGAGATGTGATGTCTCAATGCTTCTAATACCAAACCTGAGACCCTTCCTATAACATGAGATGGGAATATCCAACTCCTTCCCATTCCAATCTTGAGACCCTTCCGATAGCAGAGATGTGATATCTCAATGCTTATACCAAACCTGAGATCCTTCCTATAACATGAGATGTGATATCCAACTCCTTCCCATTCCAATCCTGAGACACTTCCTATAGCATGAGATGTGATATCTCACTGCTTATACCAAACCTGAGACACTTCCCATAGCAGGAGATGTGATATCCAACTCCTTCCCATTCCAATCCTCAGACCCTTCCTATAGCATGAGATGTGATATCTCAATGCTTCTAATGTCAAACTTGAGACCCTACCTATAGAATGAGATGTGATATCCAAGTCCTTCCCATTCCAATCCTGAGACACTTCCTATAGCATGAGATGTGATATCTCAATGCTTCTAATACCAAACTTGAGACTCTTCCTATAACATGAGATGGGATATCCAACTCCTTCCCATTCCAATCCTGAGACCCTTTTGATAGCAGAGATGTGATATCTCAATGTTTATACCAAACCTGAGACCCTTCCTACGGCATGAGATGTCATATTCAACTCCTTCCCATTCCAATCCTGAGACCCTTCCTATAGCATGAGATTTGATATCCAACTCCTTCCCATTCCAATCCTGAGACCCTTCCTATAGCATGAGATGTGATGTCTCAATGCTTCTAATACCAAACCTGAGATCCTTCCTATAACATGAGATCTGATATCCAACTCCTTCCATTCCAATCCTGAGACCCTTCCTATAGCATGAGATGTGATATCTCAATGCTTATACCAAACCTGAGACCCTTCCTATAGCATGAGATGTGATATCCAACTCCTTCCCATTCCAATCCTGAGACCCTTCCTATAGCATGAGATGTGATATCTCAATGCTTCTAATACCAAACCTGAGATCCTTCCTCTAACATGAAATGTGAGATCCAACTCCTTCCCTTTCCAAACCTAAGAGCCTATCTATAGCATGAGATGTGATATCCAAGTCCTTCACATTCCAACCCTTAGACCCTTCCTACAGCATGCAATATGATATCTCAATGATTCCAATAACAAACCTGAGACCCGTCCTATAACATGAGTAGGGATATCCAACTCCTTCCCATTCCAATCCTGAGACACTTCCGATAGCAGAGATGTGATATCTCAATGTTTATACCAAACCTGAGACCCTTCCTATAACATGAGATGTGATATCCAACTCCTTCCCGTTCCAAACCTGAGACCCTTCCTTTAGCATGAGATGTGATATCCAGCTCCTTCCCATTCCAATCCTGAGACACTTCCGATAGCATGAGATGTGATATCTCAATGCTTCTACCAAACCTGAGACCCTTCCTTTAGCATGAGATGTGATATCCAACTCCTTCCCATTCCAATCCTGAGACCCTTCCTATAGCATGAGATGTGATATCTCAATACTTCTAATACCAAACCTGAGATCCTTCCGATAACATGAGATGTGATATCTCAATACTTCTAATACCAAACCTGAGATCCATCCTATAACATGAGATGTGATATCCAACTCCTTCCCTTTCCAAACCTGAGAGCCGTTCTATAGCATGAGATGTGATAACCAGGTCCTTCCCATTCCAATCCTTAGACCCTTCCTACAGCATGCAATATGATATCTCAATGATTCTAATAACAAACCTGAGACCCGTCCTATAGCATGAGATATGATATCCAAGTCCTTCCCATTCCAATCCTGAGACCCTTCCTATAACACGAAATGTGATATCCAACTCCTTCCCATTCCAACCTGAGACCCTTCCTATAGCATGAGATGGGATATCCAACTTCTTCCAAATCCAATACTGATACCCTTCCGATAGCATGAGATGTGATATCCCAATGCTTCTACCAAACCTGAGACCCATACTATGGCATGAGATGTGATATCAAACTCCTTCCCATTCCAATCCTGAGACCCTTCCTGTAGCTTGAGGTGTGATATCCAACTCCTTCCCATTCCAATTCTGAGACCCTTCTTATACCATGAGACTTGATATCTCAATGCTTCTAATATTAAACCTGAGACCCGTGCTATAACATGAGATGTGATATCCAAATCCTTCCCCTTCCAAACCTTAGACCCTTCCTTTATCATGAGATGTGATATCCAACTCCTTCCCATTCCAATCCTGAGACCCTTCCGATATCATGAGATTTGTTATCTCAATGCTTCTAATATCAAACTTGAGACCCTCCCTATAGCATGAGATGTGACATCCAAGTCCTTCCCATTCCAATCCTGAGACCCTTCCTATAGCATGAGATGTGATATCTCTATGCTTCTAATACCAAACCTGAGACCCTTCCTATAACATGAGATGGGATATCCAACTCCTTCCCATTCCAATCCTGAGACCTTTCCGATAGCAGAGATGTGATATCTCAATGCTTATACCAAACCTGAGAACCTTCATATGGCCTGAGATGTCATATACAACTCCTTCCCATTCCAATCCTGAGACCCTTCCTTTAGCATGAGATGTGATATCTCAATGCTTATACCAAATCTGAGACCCTTCCTATAGCATGAGATGTGATATCCAATTCCTTCCCATTCCAATCCTGAGACCCTTCCTATAGCATGAGATGTGATATCTCAATGCTTATACCAAACCTGAGAGCCTACCTATAACATGAGATGTGATATCCAAGTCTATCCCATTCCAATCCTTAGACCCTTCCTACAGCATGCGATGTGATATCTCAATAATTCTAATACCAAACCAGAGACTCTTCCTATAACATGAGATGGGATATCCAACTCCTTCCCATTCCAATCCTGAGCCGCTTCCGATAGCAGAGATGTGATATCTCAATGCTTATACCAAACCTGAGACCCTTCCTATAACATGAGATGTGATATCCAACTCCTTCCCGTTCCAAACCTGAGACACTAACTATAGCATATGTGATATCCAACTCCTTCCCATTCCAAACATGAGACCCTTCCTATAGCAAGAAAGTAATATCCAACTCCTACCCATTCCAATCCTGAGACCCTTCCTATAGCAAGAGATGTGATATCCAAATCCTTCCCATTCCAATCCTGAGACCCTTCCTATAACATGAGATGTGATATCCAACTCCTTCCCATTCCAACCTGAGACACTTCCTATAGCATGAGAAGGGATATCCAACTCCTTCCCAATCCAATCCTGAGACCCTTCCGATAGCAGAGATGTGATATCTCAATGCTTATACCAAACCTGAGTCCCTTCCTATGGCATGAGATGTGATATCCAACTCCTTGCCATTCAAATCCTGAGACCCTTCCTATAGCATGAGAAGGGATATCCAACTCCTTCCCAATCCAATCCTGAGACCCTTCCGATAGCAGCGACGTGATATCTCAATGCTTCTACCAAACCTGAGACCCTTCCTTTAGCATGAGATGTGATATCCAAATCCTTCACATTCCAATCCTGAGACCCTTCCTATAGCATGAGATGTGATATCTCAATGCTTCTAATACCAAACCTGAGATCCTTCCTATAACATGAGATGTGATATCGAATTCCTTCCCATTCCAAACCTGAGACCCTTCCTATTGGATGAGATGTGATATCCAACTCCTTCCCATTCCAACCTTGAGACCCTTCCTATAGCATGAGATGTGATGTCTCAATGCTTCTAATACCAAACCTGAGATCCTTCCTATAACATGAGATGTGATATCCAACTCCTTCCATTCCAATCCTGAGACCCGTCCTATAGCATGAGATGTGATATCTCAAGGCTTATACCAAACCTGAGACCCTTCCTATAGCATGAGATGTGATATCCAACTGCTTCCCATTCCAATCCTGAGACCCTTCCTATAGCATGAGATGTGATATCTCAATGCTTCTAATACCAAACCTGAGATCCTTCCTCTAACATGAAATGTGATATCCAACTCCTTCCCTTTCCAAACCTAAGAGCCTATCTATAGCATGAGATGTGATATCCAAGTCCTTCACATTCCAACCCTTAGACCCTTCCTACAGCATGCAATATGATATCTCAATGATTCTAATAACAAACCTGAGACCCGTCCTATAACATGAGATGGGATATCCAACTCCTTCCCATTCCAATCCTGAGACACTTCCGATAGCAGAGATGTGATATCTCAATGCTTATACCAAACCTGAGACCCTTCCTATAACATGAGATGTGATATCCAAATCCTTCCCGTTCCAAACCTGAGACCCTTCCTTTAGCATGAGATGTGATATCCAGCTCCTTCCCATTCCAATCCTGAGACACTTCCGATAGCATGAGATGTGATATCTCAATGCTTCTAATATCAAAACTGAGACCCTCCCTATAGCATGATATGTGATATCTAAGTCCTTCCCATTCCAATCCTGAGACCCTCCCTATAGCATGAGATGTGATATCCAACTCCTTCCCATTCCAATCCTGAGACCCTTCCTATAGCATGAGATATGATATCTCAATACTTCTAATACCAAACGTGAGATCCTTCCGATAACATGAGATGTGATATCCAAATCCTTCCCCTTCCAAACCTGAGACCCTCCCTTTAGCATGAAATGTGATATCCAACTCCTTCCTATTCCAATCCTGAGACTCTTCTGATAGCATGAGATGTGATATCTCAATGCTTCTAATACCAAACCTGAGATCCTTCCGATAGCATGAGATGTGATATCTCAATGCTTCTAATACCAAACCTGAGATCCTTCCTATAACATGAGATGTGATATCCAAATCCTTCCCCTTCCAAACCTGAGACCCTCCCTTTAGCATGAGATGTGATATCTAACTCCTTCCCATTCCATTCCTGAGACCCTTCTGATAGCATGAGATGTGATATCTCAATGCCTCTAATACCAAACCTGAGATCCTACCTCTAACATGAAATGAGATATCCAACTCTTTCCCCTTCCAAACCTGAGAGCCTTCCTATAGCATGAGATGTGATATCCAAGTCCTTCCCATTCCAATACTGAGACCCTTCCTATAGCTTGAGATGTGATATCCAACTCCTTCCCATTCCAATTCTGAGACCCTTCCTATAGCATGAGATGTGATATCTCAATGCTTATACCAAACCTGAGAGCCTACCTATAACATGAGATGTGATATCCAAGTCCATCCCATTCCAATCCTTAGACCCTTCCTACAGCATGCGATGTGATATCTCAATGATTCTAATACCAAACCAGAGACTCTTCCTATAACATGAGATGGGATATCCAACTCCTTCCCATTCCAATTCTGAGACCCTTCCTATACTATGAGACTTGATATCTCAATGCTTCTAATACCAAACCTGAGACCCGTAATATAACATGAGATGTGATATCAAAATCCTTCCCCTTCCAAACCTTAGACCCTTCCTTTATCATGAGATGTGATATCCAACTCCTTCCCATTCCAATCCTGAGACCCTTCCGATATCATGAGATGTGATATCTCAAAGCTTCTAATATCAAACTTGAGACCCTCCCTATAGCATGAGATGTGATATCCAAGTCCTTCCCATTCCAATCCTGAGACCCTTCCTATAGCATGAGATGTGATATCTCAATGCTTCTAATACCAAACCTGAGACCCTTCCTATAACATGAGATGGGAATATCCAACTCCTTCCCATTCCAATCTTGAGACCCTTCCGATAGCAGAGATGTGATATCTCAATGCTTATACCAAACCTGAGATCCTTCCTATAACATGAGATGTGATATCCAACTCCTTCCCATTCCAATCCTGAGACACTTCCTATAGCATGAGATGTGATATCTCACTGCTTATACCAAACCTGAGACACTTCCCATAGCAGGAGATGTGATATCCAACTCCTTCCCATTCCAATCCTCAGACCCTTCCTATAGCATGAGATGTGATATCTCAATGCTTCTAATGTCAAACTTGAGACCCTACCTATAGAATGAGATGTGATATCCAAGTCCTTCCCATTCCAATCCTGAGACACTTCCTATAGCATGAGATGTGATATCTCAATGCTTCTAATACCAAACTTGAGACTCTTCCTATAACATGAGATGGGATATCCAACTCCTTCCCATTCCAATCCTGAGACCCTTTTGATAGCAGAGATGTGATATCTCAATGTTTATACCAAACCTGAGACCCTTCCTACGGCATGAGATGTCATATTCAACTCCTTCCCATTCCAATCCTGAGACCCTTCCTATAGCATGAGATTTGATATCCAACTCCTTCCCATTCCAATCCTGAGACCCTTCCTATAGCATGAGATGTGATGTCTCAATGCTTCTAATACCAAACCTGAGATCCTTCCTATAACATGAGATCTGATATCCAACTCCTTCCATTCCAATCCTGAGACCCTTCCTATAGCATGAGATGTGATATCTCAATGCTTATACCAAACCTGAGACCCTTCCTATAGCATGAGATGTGATATCCAACTCCTTCCCATTCCAATCCTGAGACCCTTCCTATAGCATGAGATGTGATATCTCAATGCTTCTAATACCAAACCTGAGATCCTTCCTCTAACATGAAATGTGAGATCCAACTCCTTCCCTTTCCAAACCTAAGAGCCTATCTATAGCATGAGATGTGATATCCAAGTCCTTCACATTCCAACCCTTAGACCCTTCCTACAGCATGCAATATGATATCTCAATGATTCCAATAACAAACCTGAGACCCGTCCTATAACATGAGTAGGGATATCCAACTCCTTCCCATTCCAATCCTGAGACACTTCCGATAGCAGAGATGTGATATCTCAATGTTTATACCAAACCTGAGACCCTTCCTATAACATGAGATGTGATATCCAACTCCTTCCCGTTCCAAACCTGAGACCCTTCCTTTAGCATGAGATGTGATATCCAGCTCCTTCCCATTCCAATCCTGAGACACTTCCGATAGCATGAGATGTGATATCTCAATGCTTCTACCAAACCTGAGACCCTTCCTTTAGCATGAGATGTGATATCCAACTCCTTCCCATTCCAATCCTGAGACCCTTCCTATAGCATGAGATGTGATATCTCAATACTTCTAATACCAAACCTGAGATCCTTCCGATAACATGAGATGTGATATCTCAATACTTCTAATACCAAACCTGAGATCCATCCTATAACATGAGATGTGATATCCAACTCCTTCCCTTTCCAAACCTGAGAGCCTTTCTATAGCATGAGATGTGATAACCAGGTCCTTCCCATTCCAATCCTTAGACCCTTCCTACAGCATGCAATATGATATCTCAATGATTCTAATAACAAACCTGAGACCCGTCCTATAGCATGAGATATGATATCCAAGTCCTTCCCATTCCAATCCTGAGACCCTTCCTATAACACGAAATGTGATATCCAACTCCTTCCCATTCCAACCTGAGACCCTTCCTATAGCATGAGATGGGATATCCAACTTCTTCCAAATCCAATACTGATACCCTTCCGATAGCATGAGATGTGATATCCCAATGCTTCTACCAAACCTGAGACCCATACTATGGCATGAGATGTGATATCAAACTCCTTCCCATTCCAATCCTGAGACCCTTCCTATAGCTTGAGGTGTGATATCCAACTCCTTCCCATTCCAATTCTGAGACCCTTCTTATACCATGAGACTTGATATCTCAATGCTTCTAATATTAAACCTGAGACCCGTCCTATAACATGAGATGTGATATCCAAATCCTTCCCCTTCCAAACCTTAGACCCTTCCTTTATCATGAGATGTGATATCCAACTCCTTCCCATTCCAATCCTGAGACCCTTCCGATATCATGAGATGTGATATCTCAAAGCTTCTAATATCAAACTTGAGACCCTCCCTATAGCATGAGATGTGATATCCAAGTCCTTCCCATTCCAATCCTGAGACCCTTCCTATAGCATGAGATGTGATATCTCAATGCTTCTAATACCAAACCTGAGACCCTTCCTATAACATGAGATGGGAATATCCAACTCCTTCCCATTCCAATCTTGAGACCCTTCCGATAGCAGAGATGTGATATCTCAATGCTTATACCAAACCTGAGATCCTTCCTATAACATGAGATGTGATATCCAAGTCCTTCCCATTCCAATCCTGAGACACTTCCTATAGCATGAGATGTGATATCTCACTGCTTATACCAAACCTGAGACACTTCCCATAGCAGGAGATGTGATATCCAACTCCTTCCCATTCCAATCCTCAGACCCTTCCTATAGCATGAGATGTGATATCTCAATGCTTCTAATGTCAAACTTGAGACCCTACCTATAGAATGAGATGTGATATCCAAGTCCTTCCCATTCCAATCCTGAGACACTTCCTATAGCATGAGATGTGATATCTCAATGCTTCTAATACCAAACTTGAGACTCTTCCTATAACATGAGATGGGATATCCAACTCCTTCCCATTCCAATCCTGAGACCCTTTTGATAGCAGAGATGTGATATCTCAATGTTTATACCAAACCTGAGACCCTTCCTACGGCATGAGATGTCATATTCAACTCCTTCCCATTCCAATCCTGAGACCCTTCCTATAGCATGAGATTTGATATCCAACTCCTTCCCATTCCAATCCTGAGACCCTTCCTATAGCATGAGATGTGATGTCTCAATGCTTCTAATACCAAACCTGAGATCCTTCCTATAACATGAGATCTGATATCCAACTCCTTCCATTCCAATCCTGAGACCCTTCCTATAGCATGAGATGTGATATCTCAATGCTTATACCAAACCTGAGACCCTTCCTATAGCATGAGATGTGATATCCAACTCCTTCCCATTCCAATCCTGAGACCCTTACTATAGCATGAGATGTGATATCTCAATGCTTCTAATACCAAACCTGAGATCCTTCCTCTAACATGAAATGTGAGATCCAACTCCTTCCCTTTCCAAACCTAAGAGCCTATCTATAGCATGAGATGTGATATCCAAGTCCTTCACATTCCAACCCTTAGACCCTTCCTACAGCATGCAATATGATATCTCAATGATTCCAATAACAAACCTGAGACCCGTCCTATAACATGAGTAGGGATATCCAACTCCTTCCCATTCCAATCCTGAGACACTTCCGATAGCAGAGATGTGATATCTCAATGTTTATACCAAACCTGAGACCCTTCCTATAACATGAGATGTGATATCCAACTCCTTCCCGTTCCAAACCTGAGACCCTTCCTTTAGCATGAGATGTGATATCCAGCTCCTTCCCATTCCAATCCTGAGACACTTCCGATAGCATGAGATGTGATATCTCAATGCTTCTACCAAACCTGAGACCCTTCCTTTAGCATGAGATGTGATATCCAACTCCTTCCCATTCCAATCCTGAGACCCTTCCTATAGCATGAGATGTGATATCTCAATACTTCTAATACCAAACCTGAGATCCTTCCGATAACATGAGATGTGATATCTCAATACTTCTAATACCAAACCTGAGATCCATCCTATAACATGAGATGTGATATCCAAATCCTTCCCTTTCCAAACCTGAGAGCCGTTCTATAGCATGAGATGTGATAACCAGGTCCTTCCCATTCCAATCCTTAGACCCTTCCTACAGCATGCAATATGATATCTCAATGATTCTAATAACAAACCTGAGACCCGTCCTATAGCATGAGATATGATATCCAAGTCCTTCCCATTCCAATCCTGAGACCCTTCCTATAACACGAAATGTGATATCCAACTCCTTCCCATTCCAACCTGAGAACCTTCCTATAGCATGAGATGGGATATACAACTTCTTCCAAATCCAATACTGATACCCTTCCGATAGCATGAGATGTGATATCCCAATGTTTCTACCAAACCTGAGACCCATACTATGGCATGAGATGTGATATCAAACTCCTTCCCATTCCAATCCTGAGACCCTTCCTATAGCTTGAGGTGTGATATCCAACTCCTTCCCATTCCAATTCTGAGACCCTTCTTATACCATGAGACTTGATATCTCAATGCTTCTAATATTAAACCTGAGACCCGTCCTATAACATGAGATGTGATATCCAAATCCTTCCCCTTCCAAACCTTAGACCCTTCCTTTATCATGAGATGTGATATCCAACTCCTTCCCATTCCAATCCTGAGACCCTTCCGATATCATGAGATTTGTTATCTCAATGCTTCTAATATCAAACTTGAGACCCTACCTATAGCATGAGATGTGACATCCAAGTCCTTCCCATTCCAATCCTGAGACCCTTCCTATAGCATGAGATGTGATATCTCTATGCTTCTAATACCAAACCTGAGACCCTTCCTATAACATGAGATGGGATATCCAACTCCTTCCCATTCCAATCCTGAGACATTTCCGATAGCAGAGATGTGATATCTCAATGCTTATACCAAACCTGAGAACCTTCCTATGGCCTGAGATGTCATATACAACTCCTTCCCATTCCAATCCTGAGACCCTTCCTTTAGCATGAGATGTGATATCTCAATGCTTATACCAAATCTGAGACCCTTCCTATAGCATGAGATGTGATATCCAATTCCTTCCCATTCCAATCCTGTGACCCTTCCTATAGCATGAGATGTGATATCTCAATGCTTATAGCAAACCTGAGAGCCTACCTATAACATGAGATGTGATATCCAAGTCCATCCCATTCCAATCCTTAGACCCTTCCTACAGCATGCGATGTGATATCTCAATGATTCTAATACCAAACCAGAGACTCTTCCTATAACATGAGATGGGATATCCAACTCCTTCCCATTCCAATCCTGAGCCGCTTCCGATAGCAGAGATGTGATATCTCAATGCTTATACCAAACCTGAGACCCTTCCTATAACATGAGATGTGATATCCAACTCCTTCCCGTTCCAAACCTGAGACACTAACTATAGCATATGTGATATCCAACTCCTTCCCATTCCAAACATGAGACCCTTCCTATAGCAAGAAAGTAATATCCAACTCCTACCCATTCCAATCCTGAGACCCTTCCTATAGCAAGAGATGTGATATCCAAATCCTTCCCATTCCAATCCTGAGACCCTTCCTATAACATGAGATGTGATATCCAACTCCTTCCCATTCCAACCTGAGACACTTCCTATAGCATGAGAAGGGATATCCAACTCATTCCCAATCCAATCCTGAGACCCTTCCGATAGCAGAGATGTGATATCTCAATGCTTATACCAAACCTGAGACCCTTCCTATGGCATGAGATGTGATATCCAACTCCTTGCCATTCAAATCCTGAGACCCTTCCTATAGCATGAGAAGGGATATCCAACTCCTTCCCAATCCAATCCTGAGACCCTTCCGATACAGCGACGTGATATCTCAATGCTTCTACCAAACCTGAGACCCTTCCTTTAGCATGAGATGTGATATCCAAATCCTTCACATTCCAATCCTGAGACCCTTCCTATAGCATGAGATGTGATATCTCAATGCTTCTAATACCAAACCTGAGATCCTTCCTATAACATGAGATGTGATATCCAATTCCTTCCCATTCCAAACCTGAGACCCTTCCTATTGGATGAGATGTGATATCCAACTCCTTCCCATTCCAACCCTGAGACCCTTCCTATAGCATGAGATGTGATGTCTCAATGCTTCTAATACCAAACCTGAGATCCTTCCTATAACATGAGATGTGATATCCAACTCCTTCCATTCCAATCCTGAGACCCGTCCTATAGCATGAGATGTGATATCTCAATGCTTATACCAAACCTGAGACCCTTCCTATAGCATGAGATGTGATATCCAACTGCTTCCCATTCCAATCCTGAGACCCTTCCTATAGCATGAGATGTGATATCTCAATGCTTCTAATACCAAACCTGAGATCCTTCCTCTAACATGAAATGTGATATCCAACTCCTTCCCTTTCCAAACCTAAGAGCCTATCTATAGCATGAGATGTGATATCCAAGTCCTTCACATTCCAACCCTTAGACCCTTCCTACAGCATGCAATATGATATCTCAATGATTCTAATAACAAACCTGAGACCCGTCCTATAACATGAGATGGGATATCCAACTCCTTCCCATTCCAATCCTGAGACACTTCCGATAGCAGAGATGTGATATCTCAATGCTTATACCAAACCTGAGACCCTTCCTATAACATGAGATGTGATATCCAAATCCTTCCCGTTCCAAACCTGAGACCCTTCCTTTAGCATGAGATGTGATATCCAGCTCCTTCCCATTCCAATCCTGAGACACTTCCGATAGCATGAGATGTGATATCTCAATGCTTCTAATATCAAAACTGAGACCCTCCCTATAGCATGATATGTGATATCTAAGTCCTTCCCATTCCAATCCCGAGACCCTCCCTATAGCATGAGATGTGATATCCAACTCCTTCCCATTCCAATCATGAGACCCTTCCTATAGCATGAGATGTGATATCTCAATGCTTCTACCAAACCTGAGATCCTTCCTTTAGCATGAGATGTGATATACAACTCCTTCCCATTCCAATCCTGAGACCCTTCCTATAGCATGAGATGTGATATCTCAATACTTCTAATACCAAACCTGAGATCCTTCCGATAACATGAGATGTGATATCTCAATACTTCTAATACCAAACCTGAGATCCATCCTATAACATGAGATGTGATATCCAACTCCTTCCCTTTCCAAACCTGAGAGCCGTTCTATAGCATGAGATGTGATAACCAGGTCCTTCCCATTCCAATCCTTAGACCCTTCCTACAGCATGCAATATGATATCTCAATGATTCTAATAACAAACCTGAGACCCGTCCTATAGCATGAGATATGATATCCAAGTCCTTCCCATTCCAATCCTGAGACCCTTCCTATAACACGAAATGTGATATCCAACTCCTTCCCATTCCAACCTGAGACCCTTCCTATAGCATGAGATGGGATATCCAACTTCTTCCAAATCCAATACTGATACCCTTCCGATAGCATGAGATGTGATATCCCAATGCTTCTACCAAACCTGAGACCCATACTATGGCATGAGATGTGATATCAAACTCCTTCCCATTCCAATCCTGAGACCCTTCCTATAGCTTGAGGTGTGATATCCAACTCCTTCCCATTCCAATTCTGAGACCCTTCTTATACCATGAGACTTG
The DNA here is from genome assembly GCF_040938575.1 of Ambystoma mexicanum. NCBI lineage: Eukaryota > Metazoa > Chordata > Amphibia > Caudata > Ambystomatidae > Ambystoma > Ambystoma mexicanum. The sequence goes on from NW_027182348.1 coordinate 23,771, forward strand.
ATATCTCAATGCTTCTAATATTAAACCTGAGACCCGTCCTATAACATGAGATGTGATATCCAAATCCTTCCCCTTCCAAACCTTAGACCCTTCCTTTATCATGAGATGTGATATCCAACTCCTTCCCATTCCAATCCTGAGACCCTTCCGATATCATGAGATTTGTTATCTCAATGCTTCTAATATCAAACTTGAGACCCTACCTATAGCATGAGATGTGACATCCAAGTCCTTCCCATTCCAATCCTGAGACCCTTCCTATAGCATGAGATGTGATATCTCTATGCTTCTAATACCAAACCTGAGACCCTTCCTATAACATGAGATGGGATATCCAACTCCTTCCCATTCCAATCCTGAGACCTTTCCGATAGCAGAGATGTGATATCTCAATGCTTATACCAAACCTGAGAACCTTCCTATGGCCTGAGATGTCATATACAACTCCTTCCCATTCCAATCCTGAGACCCTTCCTTTAGCATGAGATGTGATATCTCAATGCTTATACCAAATCTGAGACCCTTCCTATAGCATGAGATGTGATATCCAATTCCTTCCCATTCCAATCCTGTGACCCTTCCTATAGCATGAGATGTGATATCTCAATGCTTATAGCAAACCTGAGAAGCTACCTATAACATGAGATGTGATATCCAAGTCCATCCCATTCCAATCCTTAGACCCTTCCTACAGCATGCTATGTGATATCTCAATGATTCTAATACCAAACCAGAGACTCTTCCTATAACATGAGATGGGATATCCAACTCCTTCCCATTCCAATCCTGAGCCGCTTCCGATAGCAGAGATGTGATATCTCAATGCTTATACCAAACCTGAGACCCTTCCTATAACATGAGATGTGATATCCAACTCCTTCCCGTTCCAAACCTGAGACACTAACTATAGCATATGTGATATCCAACTCCTTCCCATTCCAAACATGAGACCCTTCCTATAGCAAGAAAGTAATATCCAACTCCTACCCATTCCAATCCTGAGACCCTTCCTATAGCAAGAGATGTGATATCCAAATCCTTCCCATTCCAATCCTGAGACCCTTCCTATAACATGAGATGTGATATCCAACTCCTTCCCATTCCAACCTGAGACACTTCCTATAGCATGAGAAGGGATATCCAACTACTTCCCAATCCAATCCTGAGACCCTTCCGATAGCAGCGACGTGATATCTCAATGCTTCTACCAAACCTGAGACCCTTCCTTTAGCATGAGATGTGATATCCAAATCCTTCACATTCCAATCCTGAGACCCTTCCTATAGCATGAGATGTGATATCTCAATGCTTCTAATACCAAACCTGAGATCCTTCCTATAACATGAGATGTGATATCCAATTCCTTCCCATTCCAAACCTGAGACCTTTCCTATTGGATGAGATGTGATATCCAACTCCTTCCCATTCCAACCCTGAGACCCTTCCTATAGCATGAGATGTGATGTCTCAATGCTTCTAATACCAAACCTGAGATCCTTCCTATAACATGAGATGTGATATCCAACTCCTTCCATTCCAATCCTGAGACCCGTCCTATAGCATGAGATGTGATATCTCAATGCTTATACCAAACCTGAGACCCTTCCTATAGCATGAGATGTGATATCGAACTGCTTCCCATTCCAATCCTGAGACCCTTCCTATAGCATGAGATGCGATATCTCAATGCTTCTAATACCAAACCTGAGATCCTTCCTCTAACATGAAATGTGATATCCAACTCCTTCCCTTTCCAAACCTAAGAGCCTATCTATAGCATGAGATGTGATATCCAAGTCCTTCACATTCCAACCCTTAGACCCTTCCTACAGCATGCAATATGATATCTCAATGATTCTAATAACAAACCTGAGACCCGTCCTATAACATGAGATGGGATATCCAACTCCTTCCCATTCCAATCCTGAGACACTTCCGATAGCAGAGATGTGATATCTCAATGCTTATACCAAACCTGAGACCCTTCCTATAACATGAGATGTGATATCCAAATCCTTCCCGTTCCAAACCTGAGACCCTTACTTTAGCATCAGATGTGATATCCAGCTCCTTCCCATTCCAATCCTGAGACACTTCCGATAGCATGAGATGTGATATCTCAATGCTTCTAATATCAAAACTGAGACCCTCCCTATAGCATGATATGTGATATCTAAGTCCTTCCCATTCCAATCCTGAGACCCTCCCTATAGCATGAGATGTGATATCCAACTCCTTCCCATTCCAATCCTGAGACCCTTCCTATAGCATGAGATATGATATCTCAATACTTCTAATACCAAACGTGAGATCCTTCCGATAACATGAGATGTGATATCCAAATCCTTCCCCTTCCAAACCTGAGACCCTCCCTTTAGCATGAAATGTGATATCCAACTCCTTCCTATTCCAATCCTGAGACTCTTCTGATAGCATGAGATGTGATATCTCAATGCTTCTAATACCAAACCTGAGATCCTTCCGATAGCATGAGATGTGATATCTCAATGCTTCTAATACCAAACCTGAGATCCTTCCTATAACATGAGATGTGATATCCAAATCCTTCCCCTTCCAAACCTGAGACCCTCCCTTTAGCATGAGATGTGATATCTAACTCCTTCCCATTCCATTCCTGAGACCCTTCTGATAGCATGAGATGTGATATCTCAATGCCTCTAATACCAAACCTGAGATCCTACCTCTAACATGAAATGAGATATCCAACTCTTTCCCCTTCCAAACCTGAGAGCCTTCCTATAGCATGAGATGTGATATCCAAGTCCTTCCCATTCCAATACTGAGACCCTTCCTATAGCTTGAGATGTGATATCCAACTCCTTCCCATTCCAATTCTGAGACCCTTCCTATAGCATGAGATGTGATATCTCAATGCTTATACCAAACCTGAGAGCCTACCTATAGCATGAGATGTGATATCCAAGTCCATCCCATTCCAATCCTTAGACCCTTCCTACAGCATGCGATGTGATATCTCAATGATTCTAATACCAAACCAGAGACTCTTCCTATAACATGAGATGGGATATCCAACTCCTTCCCATTCCAATTCTGAGACCCTTCCTATACTATGAGACTTGATATCTCAATGCTTCTAATACCAAACCTGAGACCCGTAATATAACATGAGATGTGATATCCAAATCCTTCCCCTTCCAAACCTTAGACCCTTCCTTTATCATGAGATGTGATATCCAACTCCTTCCCATTCCATTCCTGAGACCCTTCTGATAGCATGAGATGTGATATCTCAATGCTTCTAATACCAAACCTGAGATCCTACCTCTAACATGAAATGAGATATCCAACTCTTTCCCCTTCCAAACCTGAGAGCCTTCCTATAGCATGAGATGTGATATCTCAAAGCTTCTAATATCAAACTTGAGACCCTCCCTATAGCATGAGATGTGATATCCAAGTCCTTCCCATTCCAATCCTGAGACCCTTCCTATAGCATGAGATGTGATATCTCAATGCTTCTAATACCAAACCTGAGACCCTTCCTATAACATGAGATGGGAATATCCAACTCCTTCCCATTCCAATCTTCAGACCCTTCCGATAGCAGAGATGTGATATCTCAATGCTTATACCACACCTGAGATCCTTCCTATAACATGAGATGTGATATCCAACTCCTTCCCATTCCAATCCTGAGACACTTCCTATAGCATGAGATGTGATATCTCACTGCTTATACCATACCTGAGACCCTTCCCATAGCAGATGTGATATCCAACTCCTTCCCATTCCAATCCTCAGACCCTTCCTATAGCATGAGATGTGATATCTCAATGCTTCTAATGTCAAACTTGAGACCCTACCTATAGCATGAGATGTGATATCCAAGTCCTTCCCATTCCAATCCTGAGACACTTCCTATAGCATGAGATGTGATATCTCAATGCTTCTAATACCAAACCTGAGACACTTCCTATAACATGAGATGGGATATCCAACTCCTTCCAATTCCAATCCTGAGACCCTTTTGATAGCAGAGATGTGATATCTCAATGTTTATACCAAACCTGAGACCCTTCCTACGGCATGAGATGTCATATTCAACTCCTACCCATTCCAATCCTGAGACCCTTCCTATAGCATGAGATTTGATATCCAACTCCTTCCCATTCCAATCCTGAGACCCTTCCTATAGCATGAGATGTGATGTCTCAATGCTTCTAATACCAAACCTGAGATCCTTCCTATAACATGAGATGTGATATCCAACTCCTTCCATTCCAATCCTGAGACCCTTCCTATAGCATGAGATGTGATATATCAATGCTTATACCAAACCTGAGACCCTTCCTAAAGCATGAGATGTGATATCCAACTCCTTCCCATTCCAATCCTGAGACCCTTCCTATAGCCTGAGATGTGATATCCAATTCCTTCCCATTCCAATCCTGAGACCCTTCCTATAGCATGAGATGTGATATCTCAATGCTTATACCAAACCTGAGAGCCTACCTATAACATGAGATGTGATATCCAAGTCCATCCCATTCCAATCCTTAGACCCTTCCTACAGCATGCGATGTGATATCTCAATGATTCTAATACCAAACCAGAGACTCTTCCTATAACATGATATGGGATATCCAACTCCTTCCCATTCCAATCCTGAGCCGATTCCGATAGCAGAGATGTGATATCTCAATGCTTATACCAAACCTGAGACCCTTCCTATAACATGAGATGTGATATCCAACTCCTTCCCGTTCCAAACCTGAGACACTAACTATAGCATATGTGATATCCAACTCCTTCCCATTCCAAACATGAGACCCTTCCTATAGCAAGAAAGTAATATCCAACTCCTACCCATTCCAATCCTGAGACCCTTCCTATAGCAAGAGATGTGATATCCAAATCCTTACCATTCCAATCCTGAGACCCTTCCTATAACATGAGATGTGATATCCAACTCCTTCCCATTCCAACCTGAGACACTTCCTATAGCATGAGAAGGGATATCCAACTCCTTCCCAATCCAATCCTGAGACCCTTCCGATAGCAGAGATGTGATATCTCAATGCTTATACCAAACCTGAGACCCTTCCTATGGCATGAGATGTGATATCCAACTCCTTGCCATTCAAATCCTGAGACCCTTCCTCTAGCATGAGAAGGGATATCCAACTCCTTCCCAATCCAATCCTGAGACCCTTCCGATAGCAGCGACGTGATATCTCAATGCTTCTACCAAACCTGAGACCCTTCCTTTAGCATGAGATGTGATATCCAAATCCTTCACATTCCAATCCTGAGACCCTTCCTATAGCATGAGATGTGATATCTCAATGCTTCTAATACCAAACCTGAGATCCTTCCTATAACATGAAATGTGATATCCAATTCCTTCCCATTCCAAACCTGAGACCCTTCCTATTGGATGAGATGTGATATCCAACTCCTTCCCATTCCAACCCTGAGACCCTTCCTATAGCATGAGATGTGATGTCTCAATGCTTCTAATACCAAACCTGAGATCCTTCCTATAACATGAGATGTGATATCCAACTCCTTCCATTCCAATCCTGAGACCCGTCCTATAGCATGGGATGTGATATCTCAATGCTTATACCAAACCTGAGACCCTTCCTATAGCATGAGATGTGATATCCAACTGCTTCCCATTCCAATCCTGAGACCCTTCCTATAGCATGAGATGTGATATCTCAATGCTTCTAATACCAAACCTGAGATCCTTCCTCTAACATGAAATATGATATCCAACTCCTTCCCTTTCCAAACCTAAGAGCCTATCTATAGCATGAGATGTGATATCCAAGTCCTTCACATTCCAACCCTTAGACCCTTCCTACAGCATGCAATATGATATCTCAATGATTCTAATAACAAACCTGAGACCCGTCCTATAACATGAGATGGGATATCCAACTCCTTCCCATTCCAATCCTGAGACACTTCCGATAGCAGAGATGTGATATCTCAATGCTTATACCAAACCTGAGACCCTTCCTATAACATGAGATGTGATATCCAAATCCTTCTCGTTCCAAACCTGAGACCCTTCCTTTAGCATGATATGTGATATCTAAGTCCTTCCCATTCCAATCCTGAGACCCTCCCTATATCATGAGATGTGATATCCAACTCCTTCCCATTCCAATCCTGAGACCCTTCCTATAGCATGAGATATGATATCTCAATACTTCTAATACCAAACGTGAGATCCTTCCGATAACATGAGATGTGATATCCAAATCCTTCCCCTTCCAAACCTGAGACCCTCCCTTTAGCATGAAATGTGATATCCAACTCCTTCCTATTCCAATCCTGAGACTCTTCTGATAGCATGAGATGTGATATCTCAATGCTTCTAATACCAAACCTGAGATCCTTCCGATAGCATGAGATGTGATATCTCAATGCTTCTAATACCAAACCTGAGATCCTTCCTATAACATGAGATGTGATATCCAAATCCTTCCCCTTCCAAACCTGAGACCCTCCCTTTAGCATGAGATGTGATATCTAACTCCTTCCCATTGCATTCCTGAGACCCTTCTGATAGCATGAGATGTGATATCTCAATGCCTCTAATACCAAACCTGAGATCCTACCTCTAACATGAAATGAGATATCCAACTCTTTCCCCTTCCAAACCTGAGAGCCTTCCTATAGCATGAGATGTGATATCCAAGTCCTTCCCATTCCAATACTGAGACCCTTCCTATAGCTTGAGATGTGATATCCAACTCCTTCCCATTCCAATTCTGAGACCCTTCCTACAGCATGCGATGTGAATATCTCAATGATTCTAATACCAAACCAGAGACTCTTCCTATAACATGAGATGGGATATCCAACTCCTTCCCATTCCAATTCTGAGACCCTTCCTATACTATGAGACTTGATATCTCAATGCTTCTAATACCAAACCTGAGACCCGTAATATAACATGAGATGTGATATCCAAATCCTTCCCCTTCCAAACCTTAGACCCGTCCTTTATCATGAGATGTGATATCCAACTCCTTCCCATTCCAATCCTGAGACCCTTCCGATATCATGAGATGTGATATCTCAAAGCTTCTAATATCAAACTTGAGACCCTCCCTATAGCATGAGATGTGATAACCAAGTCCTTCCCATTCCAATCCTGAGACCCTTCCTATAGCATGAGATGTGATATCTCAATGCTTCTAATACCAAACCTGAGACCCTTCCTATAACATGAGATGGGAATATCCAACTCCTTCCCATTCCAATCTTGAGACCCTTCCGATAGCAGAGATGTGATATCTCAATGCTTATACCACACCTGAGATCCTTCCTATAACATGAGATGTGATATCCAACTCCTTCCCATTCCAATCCTGAGACACTTCCTATAGCATGAGATGTGATATCTCACTGCTTATACCAAACCTGAGACCCTTCCCATAGCAGGAGATGTGATATCCAACTCCTTCCCATTCAAATCCTCAGACCCTTCCTATAGCATGAGATGTGATATCTCAATGCTTCTAATGTCAAACTTGAGACCCTACCTATAGGATGAGATGTGATATCCAAGTCCTTCCCATTCCAATCCTGAGACACTTCCTATAGCATGAGATGTGATATCTCAATGCTTCTAATACCAAACCTGAGACTCTTCCTATAACATGAGATGGGATATCCAACTCCTTCCAATTCCAATCCTGAGACCCTTTTGATAGCAGAGATGTGATATCTCAATGTTTATACCAAACCTGAGACCCTTCCTACGGCATGAGATGTCATATTCAACTCCTTCCCATTCCAATCCTGAGACCCTTCCTATAGCATGAGATTTGATATCCAACTCCTTCCCATTCCAATCCTGAGACCCTTCCTATAGCATGAGATGTGATGTCTCAATGCTTCTAATACCAAACCTGAGATCCTTCCTATAACATGAGATGTGATATCCAACTCCTTCCATTCCAATCCTGAGACCCTTCCTATAGCATGAGATGTGATATCTCAATGCTTATACCAAACCTGAGACCCTTCCTATAGCATGAGATGTGATATCCAACTCCTTCCCATTCCAATCCTGAGACCCTTCCTATAGCCTGAGATGTGATATCCAATTCCTTCCCATTCCAATCCTGAGACCCTTCCTATAGCATGAGATGTGATATCTCAATGCTTATACCAAACCTGAGAGCCTACCTATAACATGAGATGTGATATCCAAGCGCATCCCATTCCAATCCTTAGACCCTTCCTACAGCATGCGATGTGATATCTCAATGATTCTAATACCAAACCAGAGACTCTTCCTATAACATGAGATGGGATATCCAACTCCTTCCCATTCCAATCCTGAGCCGCTTCTGATAGCAGAGATGTGATATCTCAATGCTTATACCAAACCTGAGACCCTTCCTATAACATGAGATGTGATATCCAACTCCTTCCTGTTCCAAACCTGAGACACTAACTATAGCATATGTGATATCCAACTCCTTCCCATTCCAAACATGAGACCCTTCCTATAGCAAGAAAATAATATCCAACTCCTACCCATTCCAATCCTGAGACCCTTCCTATAGCAAGAGATGTGATATCCAAATCCTTCCCATTCCAATCCTGAGACCCTTCCTATAACATGAGATGTGATATCCAACTCCTTCCCATTCCAACCTGAGACACTTCCTATAGCATGAGAAGGGATATCCAACTCCTTCCCAATCCAATCCTGAGACCCTTCCGATAGCAGAGATGTGATATCTCAATGCTTATACCAAACCTGAGACCCTTCCTATGGCATGAGATGTGATATCCAACTCCTTGCCATTCAAATCCTGAGACCCTTCCTATAGCATGAGAAGGGATATCCAACTCCTTCCCAATCCAATCCTGAGACCCTTCCGATAGCAGCGACGTGATATCTCAATGCTTCTACCAAACCTGAGACCCTTCCTTTAGCATGAGATGTGATATCCAAATCCTTCACATTCCAATCCTGAGACCCTTCCTATAGCATGAGATGTGATATCTCAATGCTTCTAATACCAAACCTGAGATCCTTCCTATAACATGAGATGTGATATCCAATTCCTTCCCATTCCAAACCTGAGACCCTTCCTATTGGATGAGATGTGATAACCAACTCCTTCCCATTCCAACCCTGAGACCCTTCCTATAGCATGAGATGTGATGTCTCAATGCTTCTAATACCAAACCTGAGATCCTTCCTATAACATGAGATGTGATATCCAACTCCTTCCATTCCAATCCTGAGACCCGTCCTATAGCATGAGATGTGATATCTCAATGCTTATACCAAACCTGAGACCCTTCCTATAGCATGAGATGTCATATCCAACTGCTTCCCATTCCAATCCTGAGACCCTTCCTATAGCATGAGATGTGATATCTCAATGCTTCTAATACCAAACCTGAGATCCTTCCTCTAACATGAAATGTGATATCCAACACCTTCCCTTTCCAAACCTAAGAGCCTATCTATAGCATGAGATGTGATATCCAAGTCCTTCACATTCCAACCCTTAGACCCTTCCTACAGCATGCAATATGATATCTCAATGATTCTAATAACAAACCTGAGACCCGTCCTATAACATGAGATGGGATATCCAACTCCTTCCCATTCCAATCCTGAGACACTTCCGATAGCAGAGATGTGATATCTCAATGCTTATACCAAACCTGAGACCCTTCCTATAACATGAGATGTGATATCCAAATCCTTCTCGTTCCAAACCTGAGACCCTTCCTTTAGCATGAGATGTGATATCCAGCTCCTTCCCATTCCAATCCTGAGACACTTCCGATAGCATGAGATGTGATATCTCAATGCTTCTAATATCAAAACTGAGACCCTCCCTATAGCATGATATGTGATATCTAAGTCCTTCCCATTCCAATCCTGAGACCCTCCCTATAGCATGAGATGTGATATCCAACTCCTTCCCATTCCAATCCTGAGACCCTTCCTATAGCATGAGATATGATATCTCAATACTTCTAATACCAAACGTGAGATCCTTCCGATAACATGAGATATGATATCCAAATCCTTCCCCTTCCAAACCTGAGACCCTCCCTTTAGCATGAAATGTGATATCCAACTCCTTCCTATTCCAATCCTGAGACTCTTCTGATAGCATGAGATGTGATATCTCAATGCTTCTAATACCAAACCTGAGATCCTTCCGATAGCATGAGATGTGATATCTCAATGCTTCTAATACCAAACCTGAGATCCTTCCTATAACATGAGATGTGATATCCAAATCCTTCCCCTTCCAAACCTGAGACCCTCCCTTTAGCATGAGATGTGATATCTAACTCCTTCCCATTCCATTCCTGAGACCCTTCTGATAGCATGAGATGTGATATCTCAATGCCTCTAATACCAAACCTGAGATCCTACCTCTAACATGAAATGAGATATCCAACTCTTTCCCCTTCCAAACCTGAGAGCCTTCCTATAGCATGAGATGTGATATCCAAGTCCTTCCCATTCCAATACTGAGACCCTTCCTATAGCTTGAGATGTGATATCCAACTCCTTCCCATTCCAATTCTGAGACCCTTCCTATAGCATGAGATGTGATATCTCAATGCTTATACCAAACCTGAGAGCCTACCTATAGCATGAGATGTGATATCCAAGTCCATCCCATTCCAATCCTTAGACCCTTCCTACAGCATGCGATGTGAATATCTCAATGATTCTAATACCAAACCAGAGACTCTTCCTATAACATGAGATGGGATATCCAACTCCTTCCCATTCCAATTCTGAGACCCTTCCTATACTATGAGACTTGATATCTCAATGCTTCTAATACCAAACCTGAGACCCATAATATAACATGAGATGTGATATCCAAATCCTTCCCCTTCCAAACCTTAGACCCTTCCTTTATCATGAGATGTGATATCCAACTCCTTCCCATTCCAATCCTGAGACCCTTCCGATATCATGAGATGTGATATCTCAAAGCTTCTAATATCAAACTTGAGACCCTCCCTATAGCATGAGATGTGATATCCAAGTCCTTCCCATTCCAATCCTGAGACCCTTCCTATAGCATGAGATGTGATATCTCAATGCTTCTAATACCAAACCTGAGACCCTTCCTATAACATGAGATGGGAATATCCAACTCCTTCCCATTCCAATCTTGAGACCCTTCCGATAGCAGAGATGTGATATCTCAATGCTTATACCACACCTGAGATCCTTCCTATAACATGAGATGTGATATCCAACTCCTTCCCATTCCAATCCTGAGACACTTCCTATAGCATGAGATGTGATATCTCACTGCTTATACCAAACCTGAGACCCTTCCCATAGCAGGAGATGTGATATCCAACTCCTTCCCATTCCAATCCTCAGACCCTTCCTATAGCATGAGATGTGATATCTCAATGCTTCTAATGTCAAACTTGAGACCCTACATATAGCATGAGATGTGATATCCAAGTCCTTCCCATTCCAATCCTGAGACACTTCCTATAGCATGAGATGTGATATCTCAATGCTTCTAATACCAAACCTGAGACTCTTCCTATAACATGAGATGGGATATCCAACTCCTTCCAATTCCAATCCTGAGACCCTTTTGATAGCAGAGATGTGATATCTCAATGTTTATACCAAACCTGAGACCCTTCCTACGGCATGAGATGTCATATTCAACTCCTTCCCATTCCAATCCTGAGACCCTTCCTATAGCATGAGATTTGATATCCAACTCCTTCCCATTCCAATCCTGAGACCCTTCCTATAGCATGAGTTGTGATGTCTCAATGCTTCTAATACCAAACCTGAGATCCTTCCTATAACATGAGATGTGATATCCAACTCCTTCCATTCCAATCCTGAGATCCTTCCTATAGCATGAGATGTGATATATCAATGCTTATACCAAACCTGAGACCCTTCCTATAGCATGAGATGTGATATCCAACTCCTTCCCATTCCAATCCTGAGACCCTTCCTATAGCCTGAGATGTGATATCCAATTCCTTCCCATTCCAATCCTGAGACCCTTCCTATAGCATGAGATGTGATATCTCAATGCTTATACCAAACCTGAGAGCCTACCTATAACATGAGATGTGATATCCAAGTCCATCCCATTCCAATCCTTAGACCCTTCCTACAGCATGCGATGTGATATCTCAATTATTCTAATACCAAACCAGAGACTCTTCCTATAACATGAGATGGGATATCCAACTCCTTCCCATTCCAATCCTGAGCCGCTTCCGATAGCAGAGATGTGATATCTCAATGCTTATACCAAACCTGAGACCCTTCCTATAACATGAGATGTGATATCCAACTCCTTCCCGTTCCAAACCTGAGACACTAACTATAGCATATGTGATATCCAACTCCTTCCCATTCCAAACATGAGACCCTTCCTATAGCAAGAAAGTAATATCCAACTCCTACCCATTCCAATCCTGAGACCCTTCCTATAGCAAGAGATGTGATATCCAAATCCTTCCCATTCCAATCCTGAGACCCTTCCTATAACATGAGATGTTATATCCAACTTCTTCCCATTCCAACCTGAGACACTTCCTATAGCATGAGAAGGGATATCCAACTCCTTCCCAATCCAAACCTGAGACCCTTCCTATGGCATGAGATGTGATATCCAACTCCTTGCCATTCAAATCCTGAGACCCTTCCTATAGCATGAGAAGGGATATCCAACTCCTTCCCAATCCAATCCTGAGACCCTTCCGATAGCAGCGACGTGATATCTCAATGCTTCTACCAAACCTGAGATCCTTCCTATAACATGAGATGTGATATCCAATTCCTTCCCATTCCAAACCTGAGACCCTTCCTATTGGATGAGATGTGATATCCAACTCCTTCCCATTCCAACCCTGAGACCCTTCCTATAGCATGAGATGTGATGTCTCAATGCTTCTAATACCAAACCTGAGATCCTTCCTATAACATGAGATGTGATATCCAACTCCTTCCATTCCAATCCTGAGACCCGTCCTATAGCATGAGATGTGATATCTCAATGCTTATACCAAACCTGAGACCCTTCCTATAGCATGAGATGTGATATCCAACTGCTTCCCATTCCAATCCTGAGACCCTTCCTATAGCATGAGATGTGATATCTCAATGCTTCTAATACCAAACCTAAGAGCCTATCTATAGCATGAGATGTGATATCCAAGTCCTTCACATTCCAACCCTTAGACCCTTCCTACAGCATGCAATATGATATCTCAATGATTCTAATAACAAACCTGAGACCCGTCCTATAACATGAGATGGGATATCCAACTCCTTCCCATTCCAATCCTGAAACACTTCCGATAGCAGAGATGTGATATCTCAATGCTTATACCAAACCTGAGACCCTTCCTATAACATGAGATGTGATATCCAAATCCTTCTCGTTCCAAACCTGAGACCCTTCCTTTAGCATGAGATGTGATATCCAGCTCCTTCCCATTCCAATCCTGAGACACTTCCGATAGCATGAGATGTGATATCTCAATGCTTCTAATATCAAAACTGAGACCCTCCCTATAGCATGATATGTGATATCGAAGTCCTTCCCATTCCAATCCTGAGACCCTCCCTATATCATGAGATGTGATATCCAACTCCTTCCCATTCCAATCCTGAGACCCTTCCTATAGCATGAGATATGATATCTCAATACTTCTAATACCAAACGTGAGATCCTTCCGATAACATGAGATGTGATATCCAAATCCTTCCCCTTCCAAACCTGAGACCCTCCCTTTAGCATGAAATGTGATATCCAACTCCTTCCTATTCCAATCCTGAGACTCTTCTGATAGCATGAGATGTGATATCTCAATGCTTCTAATACCAAACCTGAGATCCTTCCGATAGCGAGATGTGATATCTCAATGCTTCTAATACCAAACCTGAGATCCTTCCTATAACATGAGATGTGATATCCAAATCCTTCCCCTTCCAAACCTGAGACCCTCCCTTTAGCATGAGATGTGATATCTAACTCCTTCCCATTCCATTCCTGAGACCCTTCTGATAGCATGAGATGTGATATCTCAATGCCTCTAATACCAAACCTGAGATCCTACCTCTAACATGAAATGAGATATCCAACTCTTTCCCCTTCCAAACCTGAGAGCCTTCCTATAGCATGAGATGTGATATCCAAGTCCTTCCCATTCCAATACTGAGACCCTTCCTATAGCTTGAGATGTGATATCCAACTCCTTCCCATTCCAATTCTGAGACCCTTCCTATAGCATGAGATGTGATATCTCAATGCTTATACCAAACCTGAGAGCCTACCTATAGCATGAGATGTGATATCCAAGTCCATCCCATTCCAATCCTTAGACCCTTCCTACAGCATGCGATGTGAATATCTCAATGATTCTAATACCAAACCAGAGACTCTTCCTATAACATATGGGATATCCAACTCCTTCCCATTCCAATTCTGAGACCCTTCCTATACTATGAGACTTGATATCTCAATGCTTCTAATACCAAACCTGAGACCCGTAATATAACATGAGATGTGATATCCAAATCCTTCCAAACCTTAGACCCATCCTTTATCATGAGATGTGATATCCAACTCCTTCCCATTCCAATCCTGAGACCCTTCCGATATCATGAGATGTGATATCTCAAAGCTTCTAATATCAAACTTGAGACCCTCCCTATAGCATGAGATGTGATATCCAAGTCCTTCCCATTCCAATCCTGAGACCCTTCCTATAGCATGAGATGTGATATCTCAATGCTTCTAATACCAAACCTGAGACCCTTCCTATAACATGAGATGGGAATATCCAACTCCTTCCCATTCCAATCTTGAGACCCTTCCGATAGCAGAGATGTGATATCTCAATGCTTATACCACACCTGAGATCCTTCCTATAACATGAGATGTGATATCCAACTCCTTCCCATTCCAATCCTGAGACACTTCCTATAGCATGAGATGTGATATCTCACTGCTTATACCAAACCTGAGACCCTTCCCATAGCAGGAGATGTGATATCCAACTCCTTCCCATTCCAATCCTCAGACCCTTCCTATAGCATGAGATGTGATATCTCAATGCTTCTAATGTCAAACTTGAGACCCTACCTATAGCATGAGATGTGATATCCAAGTCCTTCCCATTCCAATCCTGAGACACTTCCTATAGCATGAGATGTGATATCTCAATGCTTCTAATACCAAACCTGAGACTCTTCCTATAACATGAGATGGGATATCCAACTCCTTCCAATTCCAATCCTGAGACCCTTTTGATAGCAGAGATGTGATATCTCAATGTTTATACCAAACCTGAGACCCTTCCTACGGCATGAGATGTCATATTCAACTCCTTCCCATTCCAATCCTGAGACCCTTCCTATAGCATGAGATTTGATATCCAACTCCTTCCCATTCCAATCCTGAGACCCTTCCTATAGCATGAGATGTGATGTCTCAATGCTTCTAATACCAAACCTGAGATCCTTCCTATAACATGAGATGTGATATCCAACTCCTTCCATTCCAATCCTGAGACCCTTCCTATAGCATGAGATGTGATATCTCAATGCTTATACCAAACCTGAGACCCTTCCTATAGCATGAGATGTGATATCCAACTCCTTCCCATTCCAATCCTGAGACCCTTCCTATAGCCTGAGATGTGATATCCAATTCCTTCCCATTCCAATCCTGAGACCCTTCCTATAGCATGAGATGTGATATCTCAATGCTTATACCAAACCTGAGAGCCTACCTATAACATGAGATGTGATATCCAAGTCCATCCCATTCCAATCCTTAGACCCTTCCTACAGCATGCGATGTGATATCTCAATGATTCTAATACCAAACCAGAGACTCTTCCTATAACATGAGATGGGATATCCAACTCCTTCCCATTCCAATCCTGAGCCGCTTCCGATAGCAGAGATGTGATATCTCAATGCTTATACCAAACCTGAGACCCTTCCTATAACATGAGATGTGATATCCAACTCCTTCCCGTTCCAAAC
This sequence comes from Ambystoma mexicanum, assembly GCF_040938575.1. Classification (NCBI taxonomy): domain Eukaryota; kingdom Metazoa; phylum Chordata; class Amphibia; order Caudata; family Ambystomatidae; genus Ambystoma; species Ambystoma mexicanum. The sequence goes on from NW_027182348.1 coordinate 39,828, forward strand.
CTGAGACACTAACTATAGCATATGTGATATCCAACTCCTTCCCATTCCAAACATGAGACCCTTCCTATAGCAAGAAAGTAATATCCAACTCCTACCCATTCCAATCCTGAGACCCTTCCTATAGCAAGAGATGTGATATCCAAATCCTTCCCATTCCAATCCTGAGACCCTTCCTATAACATGAGATGTGATATCCAACTCCTTCCCATTCCAACCTGAGAAACTTCCTATAGCATGAGAAGGGATATCCAACTCCTTTCCAATCCAATCCTGAGACCCTTCCGATAGCAGAGATGTGATATCTCAATGCTTATACCAAACCTGGGACCCTTCCTATGGCATGAGATGTGATATCCAACTCCTTGCCATTCAAATCCTGAGACCCTTCCTATAGCATGAGAAGGGATATCCAACTCCTTCCCAATCCAATCCTGAGACCCTTCCGATAGCAGCGACGTGATATCTCAATGCTTCTACCAAACCTGAGACCCTTCCTTTAGCATGAGATGTGATATCCAAATCCTTCACATTCCAATCCTGAGACCCTTCCTATAGCATGAGATGTGATATCTCAATGCTTCTAATACCAAACCTGAGATCCTTCCTATAACATGAGATGTGATATCCAATTCCTTCCCATTCCAAACCTGAGACCCTTCCTATTGGATGAGATGTGACATCCAACTCCTTCCTATTCCAACCCTGACACCCTTCCTATAGCATGAGATGTGATGTCTCAATGCTTCTAATACCAAACCTGAGATCCTTCCTATAACATGAGATGTGATATCCAACTCCTTCCATTCCAATCCTGAGACCCGTCCTATAGCATGAGATGTGATATCTCAATGCTTATACCAAACCTGAGACCCTTCCTATAGCATGAGATGTGATATCTCAATGCTTCTAATACCAAACCTGAGATCCTTCCTCTAACATGAAATGTGATATCCAACTCCTTCCCTTTCCAAACCTAAGAGCCTATCTATAGCATGAGATGTGATATCCAAGTCCATCACATTCCAACCTTTAGACCCTTCCTACAGCATGCAATATGATATCTCAATGATTCTGATAACAAACCTGAGACCCGTCCTATAACATGAGATGGGATATCCAACTCCTTCCCATTCCAATCCTGAGACACTTCCGATAGCAGAGATGTGATATCTCAATGCTTATACCAAACCTGAGACCCTTCCTATAACATGAGATGTGATATCCAAATCCTTCTCGTTCCAAACCTGAGACCCTTCCTTTAGCATGAGATGTGATATCCAGCTCCTTCCCATTCCAATCCTGAGACACTTCCGATAGCATGAGATGTGATATCTCAATGCTTCTAATATCAAAACTGAGACCCTCCCTATAGCATGATATGTGATATCTAAGTCCTTCCCATTCCAATCCTGAGACCCTCCCTATAGCATGAGATGTGATATCCAACTCCTTCCCATTCCAATCCTGAGACCCTTCCTATAGCATGAGATATGATATCTCAATACTTCTAATACCAAACGTGAGATCCTTCCGATAACATGAGATGTGATATCCAAATCCTTCCCCTTCCAAACCTGAGACCCTCCCTTTAGCATGAAATGTGATATCCAACTCCTTCCTATTCCAATCCTGAGACTCTTCTGATGCATGAGATGCGATATCTCAATGCTTCTAATACCAAACCTGAGATCCTTCCGATAGCATGAGATGTGATATCTCAATGCTTCTAATACCAAACCTGAGATCCTTCCTATAACATGAGATGTGATATCCAAATCCTTCCCCTTCCAAACCTGAGACCCTCCCTTTAGCATGAGATGTGATATCTAACTCCTTCCCATTCCATTCCTGAGACCCTTCTGATAGCATGAGATGTGATATCTCAATGCTTCTAATACCAAACCTGAGATCCTACCTCTAACATGAAATGAGATATCCAACTCTTTCCCCTTCCAAACCTGAGAGCCTTCCTATAGCATGAGATGTGATATCCAAGTCCTTCCCATTCCAATACTGAGACCCTTCCTATAGCTTGAGATGTGATATCCAACTCCTTCCCATTCCAATTCTGAGACCCTTCCTATAGCATGAGATGTGATATCTCAATGCTTATACCAAACCTGAGAGCCTACCTATAGCATGAGATGTGATATCCAAGTCCATCCCATTCCAATCCTTAGACCCTTCCTACAGCATGCGATGTGAATATCTCAATGATTCTAATACCAAACCAGAGACTCTTCCTATAACATGGCATGGGATATCCAACTCCTTCCCATTCCAATTCTGAGACCCTTCCTATACTATGAGACTTGATTTCTCAATGCTTCTAATACCAAACCTGAGACCCGTAATATAACATGAGATGTGATATCCAAATCCTTCCCCTTCCAAACCTTAGACCCTTCCTTTATCATGAGATGTGATATCCAACTCCTTCCCATTCCAATCCTGAGACCCTTCCGATATCATGAGATGTGATATCTCAAAGCTTCTAATATCAAACTTGATACCCTCCCTATAGCATGAGATGGGATATCCAACTCCTTCCAATTCCAATCCTGAGACCCTTTTGATAGCAGAGATGTGATATCTCAATGTTTATACCAAACCTGAGACCCTTCCTACGGCATGAGATGTCATATTCAACTCCTTCCCATTCCAATCCTGAGACCCTTCCTATAGCATGAGATGTGATGTCTCAATGCTTCTAATACCAAACCTGAGATCCTTCCTATAACATGAGATGTGATATCCAACTCCTTCCATTCCAATCCTGAGACCCTTCCTATAGCATGAGATGTGATATCTCAATGCTTATACCAAACCTGAGATCCTTCCTCTAACATGAAATGTGATATCCAACTCCTTCACTTTCCAAACCTGAGAGCCTATCTATAGCATGAGATGTGATATCCAAGTCCTTCCCATTCCAATCCTTAGACCCTTCCTACAGCATGCAATATGATATCTCAATGATTCTAATAAAAAACCTGAGACCCGTCCTATAACATGAGATGGGATATCCAACTCCTTCCCATTCCAATCCTGAGACACGTCCGATAGCAGAGATGTGATATCTCAATGTTTATACCAAACCTGAGACCCTTCCTATAACATGAGATGTGATATCCAACTCCTTCCCGTTCCAAACCTGAGACCCTTCCTTTAGCATGAGATGTGATATCCAGCTCCTTCCCATTCCAATCCTGAGACACTTCTGATAGCATAAGATGTGATATCTCAATGCTTCTAATATCAAAACTGAGACCCTCCCTATAGCATATGTGATATCTAAGTCCTTCCCATTCCAATCCTGAGACCCTTCCTATAGCATGAGATGTGATATCTCAATGCTTCTACCAAACCTGAGACCCTTCCTTTAGCATGAGATGTGATATCCAACTCCTTCCCATTCCAATCCTGAGACCCTTCCTATAGCATGAGATGTGATATCTCAATACTTCTAATACCAAACCTGAGATCCTTCCGATAACATGAGATGTGATATCTCAATACTTCTAATACCAAACCTGAGATCCATCCTATAACATGAGATGTGATATCCAAATCCTTCCCCTTCCAAACCTGAGACCCTCCCTTTAGCATGAGATGTGATATCCAACTCCTTCCCATTCCAATCCTGAGACCCTTCTGATAGCATAAGATATGATATCTCAATGCTTCTATACCAAACCTGAGATCCTTCTGATAGCATGAGATGTGATATCTCAATGCTTCTAATACCAAACCTGAGATCCTACCTCTAACATGAAATGTGATATCCAACTCTTTCCCCTTGCAAACCTGAGAGCCTTCCTATAGCATGAGATGTGATATCCAAGTCCTTCCCATTCCAATCCTGAGACCCTTCCTATAACATGAGATGTGATATCCAACTCCTTCCCATTCCAACCTGAGACCCTTCCTATAGCATGAGATGGGATATCCAACTCCTTCCAAATCCAATCCCGATACCCTTCCGATAGCATGAGATGTGATATCCCAATGCTTCTACCAAACCTGAGACCCATATTATGGCATGAGATGTGATATCAAACTCCTTCCCATTCTAATCCTGAGACCCTTCCTATACCATGAGACTTGATATCTCAATGCTTCTAATACCAAACCTGAGACCCGTCCTATAACATGAGATGTGATATCCAAATCCTTCCCCTTCCAAACCTTAGACCCTTCCTTTATCATGAGATGTGATATCCAACTCCTTCCCATTCCAATCTTGAGACCCTTCCGATATCATGAAATGTTATATCTCAATGCTTCTATCAAACTTGAGACCCTCCCTATAGCATGAGATGTGATATCCAAGTCCTTACCATTCCAATCCTGAGACCCTTCCTATAGCATGAGATGTGATATCTCAATGCTTCTAATACCAAACCTGAGACCCTTCCTATAACATGAGATGGGAATATCCAACTCCTTCCCATTCCAATCCTTAGACCCTTCCTACAGCATGCAATATGATATCTCAATGATTTTAATAAAAAACCTGAGACCCGTCCTATAACATGAGATGGGATATCCAACTCCTTCCCATTCCAATCCTGAGACACTTCCGATGGTAGAGATGTGATATCTCAATGTTTATACCAAACCTGAGACCTTTCCTATAACATGAGATGTGATATCCAACTCCTTCCCATTCCAATCCTGAGACCCTTCCTATAGCATGAGATGTGATATCCAACTCCATCCCATTCCAATCCTGAGACCCTTCTGATAGCATAAGATATGATATCTCAATGCTTCTATACCAAACCTGAGATCCTTCTGATAGCATATGTGATATCTCAATGCTTCTAATACCAAACCTGAGATCCTACATCTAACATGAAATGTGATATCCAACTCTTTCCCCTTGCAAACCTGAGAGCCTTCCTATAGCATGAGATGTGATATCCAAGTCCTTCCCATTCCAATCCTGAGACCATTCCTATAACATGAGATGTGATATCCAACTCCTTCCCATTCCAACCTGAGACCCTTCCTATAGCATGAGATGGGATATCCAACTCCTTCCAAATCCAATCCCGATACCCTTCCGATAGCATGAGATGTGATATCCCAATGCTTCTACCAAACCTGAGACCCATATTATGGCATGAGATGTGATATCAAACTCCTTCCCATTCTAATCCTGAGACCCTTCCTATACCATGAGACTTGATATCTCAATGCTTCTAATACCAAACCTGAGACCCGTCCTATAACATGAGATGTGATATCCAAATCCTTCCCCTTCCAAACCTTAGACCCTTCCTTTATCATGAGATGTGATATCCAACTCCTTCCCATTCCAATCTTGAGACCCTTTCCGATATCATGAAATGTGAATTCTCAATGCTTCTATCAAACTTGAGACCCTCCCTATAGCATGAGATGTGATATCCAAGTCCTTCCCATTCCAATCCTGAGACCCTTCCTATAGCATGAGATGTGATATCTCAATGCTTCTAATACCAAACCTGAGACCCTTCCTATAACAAGAGATGGGAATATCCAACTCCTTCCCATTCCAATCCTTAGACCCTTCCTACAGCATGCAATATGATATCTCAATGATTTTAATAAAAAACCTGAGACCCGTCCTATAACATGAGATGGGATATCCAACTCCTTCCCATTCCAATCCTGAGACACTTCCGATGGTAGAGATGTGATATCTCAATGTTTATACCAAACCTGAGACCTTTCCTATAACATGAGATGTGATATCCAACTCCTTCCCATTCCAATCCTGAGACCCTTCCTATAGCATGAGATGTGATATCCAACTCCATCCCATTCCAATCCTGAGACCCTTCTGATAGCATAAGATATAATATCTCAATGCTTCTATACCAAACCTGAGATCCTTCTGATAGCATATGTGATATCTCAATGCTTCTAATACCAAACCTGAGATCCTACATCTAACATGAAATGTGATATCCAACTCTTTCCCCTTGCAAACCTGAGAGCCTTCCTATAGCATGAGATGTGATATCCAAGTCCTTCCCATTCCAATCCTGAGACCCTTCCTATAACATGAGATGTGATATCCAACTCCTTCCCATTCCAACCTGAGACCCTTCCTATAGCATGAGATGGGATATCCAACTCCTTCCAAATCCAATCCCGATACCCTTCCGATAGCATGAGATGTGATATCCCAATGCTTCTACCAAACCTGAGACCCATATTATGGCATGAGATGTGATATCAAACTCCTTCCCATTCTAATCCTGAGACCCTTCCTATACCATGAGACTTGATATCTCAATGCTTCTAATACCAAACCTGAGACCCGTCCTATAACATGAGATGTGATGTCCAAATCCTTCCCCTTCCAAACCTTAGACCCTTCCTTTATCATGAGATGTGATATCCAACTCCTTCCCATTCCAATCTTGAGACCCTTCCGATATCATGAAATGTGATATCTCAATGCTTCTATCAAACTTGAGACCCTCCCTATAGCATGAGATGTGATATCCAAGTCCTTCCCATTCCAATCCTGAGACCCTTCCTATAGCATGAGATGTGATATCTCAATGCTTCTAATACCAAACCTGAGACCCTTCCTATAACATGAGATGGGAATATCCAACTCCTTCCCATTCCAATCCTTAGACCCTTCCTACAGCATGCAATATGATATCTCAATGATTTTAATAAAAAACCTGAGACCCGTCCTATAACATGAGATGGGATATCCAACTCCTTCCCATTCCAATCCTGAGACACTTCCGATGGTAGAGATGTGATATCTCAATGTTTATACCAAACCTGAGACCCTTCCTATAACATGAGATGTGATATCCAACTCCTTCCCATTCCAATCCTGAGACCCTTCCTATAGCATGAGATGTGATATCCAACTCCATCCCATTCCAATCCTGAGACCCTTCCTATAGCATGAGATGTGATGTCTCAATGCTTCTAATACCAAACCTGAGATCCTTCCTTTAACATGAGATGTGATATCCAACTCCTTCCATTCCAATCCTTAGACCCTTCCTACAGCATGCAATATGATATCTCAATGATTTTAATAAAAAACCTGAGACCCGTCCTATAACATGAGATGGGATATCCAACTTCTTCCAAATCCAATACTGATACCCTTCCGATAGCATGAGATGTGATATCCCAATGCTTCTACCAAACCTGAGACCCATACTATGGCATGAGATGTGATATCAAACTCCTTCCCATTCCAATCCTGAGACCCTTCCTATAGCTTGAGGTGTGATATCCAACTCCTTCCCATTCCAATTCTGAGACCCTTCTTATACCATGAGACTTGATATCTCAATGCTTCTAATATTAAACCTGAGACCCGTCCTATAACATGAGATGTGATATCCAAATCCTTCCCCTTCCAAACCTTAGACCTTTCCTTTATCATGAGGTGTGATATCCAACTCCTTCCCATTCCAATCCTGAGACCCTTCCGATATCATGAGATTTGTTATCTCAATGCTTCTAATATCAAACTTGAGACCCTCCCTATAGCATGAGATGTGACATCCAAGTCCTTCCCATTCCAATCCTGAGACCCTTCCTATAGCATGAGATGTGATATCTCTATGCTTCTAATACCAAACCTGAGACCCTTCCAATAACATGAGATGGGATATCCAACTCCTTCCCATTCCAATCCTGAGACCTTTCCGATAGCAGAGATGTGATATCTCAATGCTTATACCAAACCTGAGAACCTTCCTATGGCCTGAGATGTCATATACAACTCCTTCCCATTCCAATCCTGAGACCCTTCCTTTAGCATGAGATGTGATATCTCAATGCTTATACCAAATCTGTGACCCTTCCTATAGCATGAGATGTGATATCCAATTCCTTCCCATTCCAATCCTGAGACCCTTCCTATAGCATGAGATGTGATATCTCAATGCTTATACCAAACCTGAGAGCCTACCTATAACATGAGATGTGATATCCAAGTCTATCCCATTCCAATCCTTAGACCCTTCCTACAGCATGCGATGTGATATCTCAATAATTCTAATACCAAACCAGAGACTCTTCCTATAACATGAGATGGGATATCCAACTCCTTCCCATTCCAATCCTGAGCCGCTTCCGATAGCAGAGATGTGATATCTCAATGCTTATACCAAACCTGAGACCCTTCCTATAACATGAGATGTGATATCCAACTCCTTCCCGTTCCAAACCTGAGACACTAACTATAGCATATGTGATATCCAACTCCTTCCCATTCCAAACATGAGACCCTTCCTATAGCAAGAAAGTAATATCCAACTCCTACCCATTCCAATCCTGAGACCCTTCCTATAGCAAGAGATGTGATATCCAAATCCTTCCCATTCCAATCCTGAGACCCTTCCTATAACATGAGATGTGATATCCAACTCCTTCCCATTCCAACCTGAGACACTTCCTATAGCATGAGAAGGGATATCCAACTCCTTCCCAATCCAATCCTGAGACCCTTCCGATAGCAGAGATGTGATATCTCAATGCTTATACCAAACCTGAGACCCTTCCTATGGCATGAGATGTGATATCCAACTCCTTGCCATTCAAATCCTGAGACCCTTCCCATAGCATGAGAAGGGATATCCAACTCCTTCCCAATCCAATCCTGAGACCCTTCCGATAGCAGCGACGTGATATCTCAATGCTTCTACCAAACCTGAGACCCTTCCTTTAGCATGAGATGTGATATCCAAATCCTTCACATTCCAATCCTGAGACCCTTCCTATAGCATGAGATGTGATATCTCAATGCTTCTAATACCAAACCTGAGATCCTTCCTATAACATGAGATGTGATATCCAATTCCTTCCCATTCCAAACCTGAGACCCTTCCTATTGGATGACATGTGATATCCAACTCCTTCCCATTCCAACCTTGAGACCCTTCCTATAGCATGAGATGTGATGTCTCAATGCTTCTAATACCAAACCTGAGATCCTTCCTATAACATGAGATGTGATATCCAACTCCTTCTATTCCAATCCTGAGACCCGTCCTATAGCATGAGATGTGATATCTCAAGGCTTATACCAAACCTGAGACCCTTCCTATAGCATGAGATGTGATATCCAACTGCTTCCCATTCCAATCCTGAGACCCTTCCTATAGCATGCAATATGATATCTCAATGATTCTAATAACAAACCTGAGACCCGTCCTATAGCATGAGATATGATATCCAAGTCCTTCGCATTCCAATCCTGAGACCCTTCTATAACATGAAATGTGATATCCAACTCCTTCCCATTCCAACCTGAGACCATTCCTATAACATGAGATGGGATATCCAACTTCTTCCAAATCCAATACTGATACCCTTCCGATAGCATGAGATGTGATATCCCAATGCTTCTACCAAACCTGAGACCCATACTATGGCATGAGATGTGATATCAAACTCCTTCCCATTCCAATCCTGAGACCCTTCCTGTAGCTTGAGGTGTGATATCCAACTCCTTCCCATTCCAATTCTGAGACCCTTCTTATACCATGAGACTTGATATCTCAATGCTTCTAATATTAAACCTGAGACCCGTCCTATAACATGAGATGTGATATCCAAATCCTTCCCCTTCCAAACCTTAGACCCTTCCTTTATCATGAGATGTGATATCCAACTCCTTCCCATTCCAATCCTGAGACCCTTCCGATATCATGAGATTTGTTATCTCAATGCTTCTAATATCAAACTTGAGACCCTCCCTATAGCATGAGATGTGACATCCAAGTCCTTCCCATTCCAATCCTGAGACCCTTCCTATAGCATGAGATGTGATATCTCTATGCTTCTAATACCAAACCTGAGACCCTTCCTATAACATGAGATGGGATATCCAACTCCTTCCCATTCCAATCCTGAGACCTTTCCGATAGCAGAGATGTGATATCTCAATGCTTATACCAAACCTGAGAACCTTCCTATGGCCTGAGATGTCATATACAACTCCTTCCCATTCCAATCCTGAGACCCTTCCTTTAGCATGAGATGTGATATCTCAATGCTTATACCAAATCTGAGACCCTTCCTATAGCATGAGATGTGATATCCAATTCCTTCCCATTCCAATCCTGAGACCCTTCCTATAGCATGAGATGTGATATCTCAATGCTTATACCAAACCTGAGAGCCTACCTATAACATGAGATGTGATATCCAAGTCTATCCCATTCCAATCCTTAGACCCTTCCTACAGCATGCGATGTGATATCTCAATAATTCTAATACCAAACCAGAGACTCTTCCTATAACATGAGATGGGATATCCAACTCCTTCCCATTCCAATCCTGAGCCGCTTCCGATAGCAGAGATGTGATATCTCAATGCTTATACCAAACCTGAGACCCTTCCTATAACATGAGATGTGATATCCAACTCCTTCCCGTTCCAAACCTGAGACACTAACTATAGCATATGTGATATCCAACTCCTTCCCATTCCAAACATGAGACCCTTCCTATAGCAAGAAAGTAATATCCAACTCCTACCCATTCCAATCCTGAGACCCTTCCTATAGCAAGAGATGTGATATCCAAATCCTTCCCATTCCAATCCTGAGACCCTTCCTATAACATGAGATGTGATATCCAACTCCTTCCCATTCCAACCTGAGACACTTCCTATAGCATGAGAAGGGATATCCAACTCCTTCCCAATCCAATCCTGAGACCCTTCCGATAGCAGAGATGTGATATCTCAATGCTTATACCAAACCTGAGTCCCTTCCTATGGCATGAGATGTGATATCCAACTCCTTGCCATTCAAATCCTGAGACCCTTCCTATAGCATGAGAAGGGATATCCAACTCCTTCCCAATCCAATCCTGAGACCCTTCCGATAGCAGCGACGTGATATCTCAATGCTTCTACCAAACCTGAGACCCTTCCTTTAGCATGAGATGTGATATCCAAATCCTTCACATTCCAATCCTGAGACCCTTCCTATAGCATGAGATGTGATATCTCAATGCTTCTAATACCAAACCTGAGATCCTTCCTATAACATGAGATGTGATATTGAATTCCTTCCCATTCCAAACCTGAGACCCTTCCTATTGGATGAGATGTGATACCCAACTCCTTCCCATTCCAACCTTGAGACCCTTCCTATAGCATGAGATGTGATGTCTCAATGCTTCTAATACCAAACCTGAGATCCTTCCTATAACATGAGATGTGATATCCAACTCCTTCCATTCCAATCCTGAGACCCGTCCTATAGCATGAGATGTGATATCTCAAGGCTTATACCAAACCTGAGACCCTTCCTATAGCATGAGATGTGATATCCAACTGCTTCCCATTCCAATCCTGAGACCCTTCCTATAGCATGAGATGTGATATCTCAATGCTTCTAATACCAAACCTGAGATCCTTCCTCTAACATGAAATGTGATATCCAACTCCTTCCCTTTCCACACCTAAGAGCCTATCTATAGCATGAGATGTGATATCCAAGTCCTTCACATTCCAACCCTTAGACCCTTCCTACAGCATGCAATATGATATCTCAATGATTCTAATAACAAACCTGAGACCCGTCCTATAACATGAGATGGGATATCCAACTCCTTCCCATTCCAATCCTGAGACACTTCCGATAGCAGAGATGTGATATCTCAATGCTTATACCAAACCTGAGACCCTTCCTATAACATGAGATGTGATATCCAAATCCTTCCCGTTCCAAACCTGAGACCCTTCCTTTAGCATGAGATGTGATATCCAGCTCCTTCCCATTCCAATCCTGAGACACTTCCGATAGCATGAGATGTGATATCTCAATGCTTCTAATATCAAAACTGAGACCCTCCCTATAGCATGATATGTGATATCTAAGTCCTTCCCATTCCAATCCTGAGACCCTCCCTATAGCATGAGATGTGATATCCAACTCCTTCCCATTCCAATCCTGAGACCCTTCCTATAGCATGAGATATGATATCTCAATACTTCTAATACCAAACGTGAGATCCTTCCGATAACATGAGATGTGATATCCAAATCCTTCCCCTTCCAAACCTGAGACCCTCCCTTTAGCATGAAATGTGATATCCAACTCCTTCCTATTCCAATCCTGAGACTCTTCTGATAGCATGAGATGTGATATCTCAATGCTTCTAATACCAAACCTGAGATCCTTCCGATAGCATGAGATGTGATATCTCAATGCTTCTAATACCAAACCTGAGATCCTTCCTATAACATGAGATGTGATATCCAAATCCTTCCCCTTCCAAACCTGAGACCCTCCCTTTAGCATGAGATGTGATATCTAACTCCTTCCCATTCCATTCCTGAGACCCTTCTGATAGCATGAGATGTGATATCTCAATGCCTCTAATACCAAACCTGAGATCCTACCTCTAACATGAAATGAGATATCCAACTCTTTCCCCTTCCAAACCTGAGAGCCTTCCTATAGCATGAGATGTGATATCCAAGTCCTTCCCATTCCAATACTGAGACCCTTCCTATAGCTTGAGATGTGATATCCAACTCCTTCCCATTCCAATTCTGAGACCCTTCCTATAGCATGAGATGTGATATCTCAATGCTTATACCAAACCTGAGAGCCTACCTATAACATGAGATGTGATATCCAAGTCCATCCCATTCCAATCCTTAGACCCTTCCTACAGCATGCGATGTGATATCTCAATGATTCTAATACCAAACCAGAGACTCTTCCTATAACATGAGATGGGATATCCAACTCCTTCCCATTCCAATTCTGAGACCCTTCCTATACTATGAGACTTGATATCTCAATGCTTCTAATACCAAACCTGAGACCCGTAATATAACATGAGATGTGATATCCAAATCCTTCCCCTTCCAAACCTTAGACCCTTCCTTTATCATGAGATGTGATATCCAACTCCTTCCCATTCCAATCCTGAGACCCTTCCGATATCATGAGATGTGATATCTCAAAGCTTCTAATATCAAACTTGAGACCCTCCCTATAGCATGAGATGTGATATCCAAGTCCTTCCCATTCCAATCCTGAGACCCTTCCTATAGCATGAGATGTGATATCTCAATGCTTCTAATACCAAACCTGAGACCCTTCCTATAACATGAGATGGGAATATCCAACTCCTTCCCATTCCAATCTTGAGACCCTTCCGATAGCAGAGATGTGATATCTCAATGCTTATACCAAACCTGAGATCCTTCCTATAACATGAGATGTGATATCCAACTCCTTCCCATTCCAATCCTGAGACACTTCCTATAGCATGAGATGTGATATCTCACTGCTTATACCAAACCTGAGACACTTCCCATAGCAGGAGATGTGATATCCAACTCCTTCCCATTCCAATCCTCAGACCCTTCCTATAGCATGAGATGTGATATCTCAATGCTTCTAATGTCAAACTTGAGACCCTACCTATAGAATGAGATGTGATATCCAAGTCCTTCCCATTCCAATCCTGAGACACTTCCTATAGCATGAGATGTGATATCTCAATGCTTCTAATACCAAACTTGAGACTCTTCCTATAACATGAGATGGGATATCCAACTCCTTCCCATTCCAATCCTGAGACCCTTTTGATAGCAGAGATGTGATATCTCAATGTTTATACCAAACCTGAGACCCTTCCTACGGCATGAGATGTCATATTCAACTCCTTCCCATTCCAATCCTGAGACCCTTCCTATAGCATGAGATTTGATATCCAACTCCTTCCCATTCCAATCCTGAGACCCTTCCTATAGCATGAGATGTGATGTCTCAATGCTTCTAATACCAAACCTGAGATCCTTCCTATAACATGAGATCTGATATCCAACTCCTTCCATTCCAATCCTGAGACCCTTCCTATAGCATGAGATGTGATATCTCAATGCTTATACCAAACCTGAGACCCTTCCTATAGCATGAGATGTGATATCCAACTCCTTCCCATTCCAATCCTGAGACCCTTCCTATAGCATGAGATGTGATATCTCAATGCTTCTAATACCAAACCTGTGATCCTTCCTCTAACATGAAATGTGAGATCCAACTCCTTCCCTTTCCAAACCTAAGAGCCTATCTATAGCATGAGATGTGATATCCAAGTCCTTCACATTCCAACCCTTAGACCCTTCCTACAGCATGCAATATGATATCTCAATGATTCCAATAACAAACCTGAGACCCGTCCTATAACATGAGTAGGGATATCCAACTCCTTCCCATTCCAATCCTGAGACACTTCCGATAGCAGAGATGTGATATCTCAATGTTTATACCAAACCTGAGACCCTTCCTATAACATGAGATGTGATATCCAACTCCTTCCCGTTCCAAACCTGAGACCCTTCCTTTAGCATGAGATGTGATATCCAGCTCCTTCCCATTCCAATCCTGAGACACTTCCGATAGCATGAGATGTGATATCTCAATGCTTCTACCAAACCTGAGACCCTTCCTTTAGCATGAGATGTGATATCCAACTCCTTCCCATTCCAATCCTGAGACCCTTCCTATAGCATGAGATGTGATATCTCAATACTTCTAATACCAAACCTGAGATCCTTCCGATAACATGAGATGTGATATCTCAATACTTCTAATACCAAACCTGAGATCCATCCTATAACATGAGATGTGATATCCAACTCCTTCCCTTTCCAAACCTGAGAGCCGTTCTATAGCATGAGATGTGATAACCAGGTCCTTCCCATTCCAATCCTTAGACCCTTCCTACAGCATGCAATATGATATCTCAATGATTCTAATAACAAACCTGAGACCCGTCCTATAGCATGAGATATGATATCCAAGTCCTTCCCATTCCAATCCTGAGACCCTTCCTATAACACGAAATGTGATATCCAACTCCTTCCCATTCCAACCTGAGACCCTTCCTATAGCATGAGATGGGATATCCAACTTCTTCCAAATCCAATACTGATACCCTTCCGATAGCATGAGATGTGATATCCCAATGCTTCTACCAAACCTGAGACCCATACTATGGCATGAGATGTGATATCAAACTCCTTCCCATTCCAATCCTGAGACCCTTCCTGTAGCTTGAGGTGTGATATCCAACTCCTTCCCATTCCAATTCTGAGACCCTTCTTATACCATGAGACTTGATATCTCAATGCTTCTAATATTAAACCTGAGACCCGTCCTATAACATGAGATGTGATATCCAAATCCTTCCCCTTCCAAACCTTAGACCCTTCCTTTATCATGAGATGTGATATCCAACTCCTTCCCATTCCAATCCTGAGACCCTTCCGATATCATGAGATTTGTTATCTCAATGCTTCTAATATCAAACTTGAGACCCTCCCTATAGCATGAGATGTGACATCCAAGTCCTTCCCATTCCAATCCTGAGACCCTTCCTATAGCATGAGATGTGATATCTCTATGCTTCTAATACCAAACCTGAGACCCTTCCTATAACATGAGATGGGATATCCAACTCCTTCCCATTCCAATCCTGAGACCTTTCCGATAGCAGAGATGTGATATCTCAATGCTTATACCAAACCTGAGAACCTTCCTATGGCCTGAGATGTCATATACAACTCCTTCCCATTCCAATCCTGAGACCCTTCCTTTAGCATGAGATGTGATATCTCAATGCTTATACCAAATCTGAGACCCTTCCTATAGCATGAGATGTGATATCCAATTCCTTCCCATTCCAATCCTGAGACCCTTCCTATAGCATGAGATGTGATATCTCAATGCTTATACCAAACCTGAGAGCCTACCTATAACATGAGATGTGATATCCAAGTCTATCCCATTCCAATCCTTAGACCCTTCCTACAGCATGCGATGTGATATCTCAATAATTCTAATACCAAACCAGAGACTCTTCCTATAACATGAGATGGGATATCCAACTCCTTCCCATTCCAATCCTGAGCCGCTTCCGATAGCAGAGATGTGATATCTCAATGCTTATACCAAACCTGAGACCCTTCCTATAACATGAGATGTGATATCCAACTCCTTCCCGTTCCAAACCTGAGACACTAACTATAGCATATGTGATATCCAACTCCTTCCCATTCCAAACATGAGACCCTTCCTATAGCAAGAAAGTAATATCCAACTCCTACCCATTCCAATCCTGAGACCCTTCCTATAGCAAGAGATGTGATATCCAAATCCTTCCCATTCCAATCCTGAGACCCTTCCTATAACATGAGATGTGATATCCAACTCCTTCCCATTCCAACCTGAGACACTTCCTATAGCATGAGAAGGGATATCCAACTCCTTCCCAATCCAATCCTGAGACCCTTCCGATAGCAGAGATGTGATATCTCAATGCTTATACCAAACCTGAGTCCCTTCCTATGGCATGAGATGTGATATCCAACTCCTTGCCATTCAAATCCTGAGACCCTTCCTATAGCATGAGAAGGGATATCCAACTCCTTCCCAATCCAATCCTGAGACCCTTCCGATAGCAGCGACGTGATATCTCAATGCTTCTGCCAAACCTGAGACCCTTCCTTTAGCATGGGATGTGATATCCAAATCCTTCACATTCCAATCCTGAGACCCTTCCTATAGCATGAGATGTGATATCTCAATGCTTCTAATACCAAACCTGAGATCCTTCCTATAACATGAGATGTGATATCGAATTCCTTCCCATTCCAAACCTGAGACCCTTCCTATTGGATGAGATGTGATATCCAACTCCTTCCCATTCCAACCTTGAGACCCTTCCTATAGCATGAGATGTGATGTCTCAATGCTTCTAATACCAAACCTGAGATCCTTCCTATAACATGAGATGTGATATCCAACTCCTTCCATTCCAATCCTGAGACCCGTCCTATAGCATGAGATGTGATATCTCAAGGCTTATACCAAACCTGAGACCCTTCCTATAGCATGAGATGTGATATCCAACTGCTTCCCATTCCAATCCTGAGACCCTTCCTATAGCATGAGATGTGATATCTCAATGCTTCTAATACCAAACCTGAGATCCTTCCTCTAACATGAAATGTGATATCCAACTCCTTCCCTTTCCAAACCTAAGAGCCTATCTATAGCATGAGATGTGATATCCAAGTCCTTCACATTCCAACCCTTAGACCCTTCCTACAGCATGCAATATGATATCTCAATGATTCTAATAACAAACCTGAGACCTGTCCTATAACATGAGATGGGATATCCAACTCCTTCCCATTCCAATCCTGAGACACTTCCGATAGCAGAGATGTGATATCTCAATGCTTATACCAAACCTGAGACCCTTCCTATAACATGAGATGTGATATCCAAATCCTTCCCGTTCCAAACCTGAGACCCTTCCTTTAGCATGAGATGTGATATCCAGCTCCTTCCCATTCCAATCCTGAGACACTTCCGATAGCATGAGATGTGATATCTCAATGCTTCTAATATCAAAACTGAGACCCTCCCTATAGCATGATATGTGATATCTAAGTCCTTCCCATTCCAATCCTGAGACCCTCCCTATAGCATGAGATGTGATATCCAACTCCTTCCCATTCCAATCCTGAGACCCTTCCTATAGCATGAGATATGATATCTCAATACTTCTAATACCAAACGTGAGATCCTTCCGATAACATGAGATGTGATATCCAAATCCTTCCCCTTCCAAACCTGAGACCCTCCCTTTAGCATGAAATGTGATATCCAACTCCTTCCTATTCCAATCCTGAGACTCTTCTGATAGCATGAGATGTGATATCTCAATGCTTCTAATACCAAACCTGAGATCCTTCCGATAGCATGAGATGTGATATCTCAATGCTTCTAATACCAAACCTGAGATCCTTCCTATAACATGAGATGTGATATCCAAATCCTTCCCCTTCCAAACCTGAGACCCTCCCTTTAGCATGAGATGTGATATCTAACTCCTTCCCATTCCATTCCTGAGACCCTTCTGATAGCATGAGATGTGATATCTCAATGCCTCTAATACCAAACCTGAGATCCTACCTCTAACATGAAATGAGATATCCAACTCTTTCCCCTTCCAAACCTGAGAGCCTTCCTATAGCATGAGATGTGATATCCAAGTCCTTCCCATTCCAATACTGAGACCCTTCCTATAGCTTGAGATGTGATATCCAACTCCTTCCCATTCCAATTCTGAGACCCTTCCTATAGCATGAGATCTGATATCTCAATGCTTATACCAAACCTGAGAGCCTACCTATAACATGAGATGTGATATCCAAGTCCATCCCATTCCAATCCTTAGACCCTTCCTACAGCATGCGATGTGATATCTCAATGATTCTAATACCAAACCAGAGACTCTTCCTATAACATGAGATGGGATATCCAACTCCTTCCCATTCCAATTCTGAGACCCTTCCTATACTATGAGACTTGATATCTCAATGCTTCTAATACCAAACCTGAGACCCGTAATATAACATGAGATGTGATATCCAAATCCTTCCCCTTCCAAACCTTAGACCCTTCCTTTATCATGAGATGTGATATCCAACTCCTTCCCATTCCAATCCCGAGACCCTTCCGATATCATGAGATGTGATATCTCAAAGCTTCTAATATCAAACTTGAGACCCTCCCTATAGCATGAGATGTGATATCCAAGTCCTTCCCATTCCAATCCTGAGACCCTTCCTATAGCATGAGATGTGATATCTCAATGCTTCTAATACCAAACCTGAGACCCTTCCTATAACATGAGATGGGAATATCCAACTCCTTCCCATTCCAATCTTGAGACCCTTCCGATAGCAGAGATGTGATATCTCAATGCTTATACCAAACCTGAGATCCTTCCTATAACATGAGATGTGATATCCAACTCCTTCCCATTCCAATCCTGAGACACTTCCTATAGCATGAGATGTGATATCTCACTGCTTATACCAAACCTGAGACACTTCCCATAGCAGGAGATGTGATATCCAACTCCTTCCCATTCCAATCCTCAGACCCTTCCTATAGCATGAGATGTGATATCTCAATGCTTCTAATGTCAAACTTGAGACCCTACCTATAGAATGAGATGTGATATCCAAGTCCTTCCCATTCCAATCCTGAGACACTTCCTATAGCATGAGATGTGATATCTCAATGCTTCTAATACCAAACTTGAGACTCTTCCTATAACATGAGATGGGATATCCAACTCCTTCCCATTCCAATCCTGAGACCCTTTTGATAGCAGAGATGTGATATCTCAATGTTTATACCAAACCTGAGACCCTTCCTACGGCATGAGATGTCATATTCAACTCCTTCCCATTCCAATCCTGAGACCCTTCCTATAGCATGAGATTTGATATCCAACTCCTTCCCATTCCAATCCTGAGACCCTTCCTATAGCATGAGATGTGATGTCTCAATGCTTCTAATACCAAACCTGAGATCCTTCCTATAACATGAGATCTGATATCCAACTCCTTCCATTCCAATCCTGAGACCCTTCCTATAGCATGAGATGTGATATCTCAATGCTTATACCAAACCTGAGACCCTTCCTATAGCATGAGATGTGATATCCAACTCCTTCCCATTCCAATCCTGAGACCCTTCCTATAGCATGAGATGTGATATCTCAATGCTTCTAATACCAAACCTGAGATCCTTCCTCTAACATGAAATGTGAGATCCAACTCCTTCCCTTTCCAAACCTAAGAGCCTATCTATAGCATGAGATGTGATATCCAAGTCCTTCACATTCCAACCCTTAGACCCTTCCTACAGCATGCAATATGATATCTCAATGATTCCAATAACAAACCTGAGACCCGTCCTATAACATGAGTAGGGATATCCAACTCCTTCCCATTCCAATCCTGAGACACTTCCGATAGCAGAGATGTGATATCTCAATGTTTATACCAAACCTGAGACCCTTCCTATAACATGAGATGTGATATCCAACTCCTTCCCGTTCCAAACCTGAGACCCTTCCTTTAGCATGAGATGTGATATCCAGCTCCTTCCCATTCCAATCCTGAGACACTTCCGATAGCATGAGATGTGATATCTCAATGCTTCTACCAAACCTGAGACCCTTCCTTTAGCATGAGATGTGATATCCAACTCCTTCCCATTCCAATCCTGAGACCCTTCCTATAGCATGAGATGTGATATCTCAATACTTCTAATACCAAACCTGAGATCCTTCCGATAACATGAGATGTGATATCTCAATACTTCTAATACCAAACCTGAGATCCATCCTATAACATGAGATGTGATATCCAACTCCTTCCCTTTCCAAACCTGAGAGCCGTTCTATAGCATGAGATGTGATAACCAGGTCCTTCCCATTCCAATCCTTAGACCCTTCCTACAGCATGCAATATGATATCTCAATGATTCTAATAACAAACCTGAGACCCGTCCTATAGCATGAGATATGATATCCAAGTCCTTCCCATTCCAATCCTGAGACCCTTCCTATAACACGAAATGTGATATCCAACTCCTTCCCATTCCAAACTGAGACCCTTCCTATAGCATGAGATGGGATATCCAACTTCTTCCAAATCCAATACTGATACCCTTCCGATAGCATGAGATGTGATATCCCAATGCTTCTACCAAACCTGAGACCCATACTATGGCATGAGATGTGATATCAAACTCCTTCCCATTCCAATCCTGAGACCCTTCCTATAGCTTGAGGTGTGATATCCAACTCCTTCCCATTCCAATTCTGAGACCCTTCTTATACCATGAGACTTGATATCTCAATGCTTCTAATATTAAACCTGAGACCCGTCCTATAACATGAGATGTGATATCCAAATCCTTCCCCTTCCAAACCTTAGACCCTTCCTTTATCATGAGATGTGATATCCAACTCCTTCCCATTCCAATCCTGAGACCCTTCCGATATCATGAGATGTGATATCTCAAAGCTTCTAATATCAAACTTGAGACCCTCCCTATAGCATGAGATGTGATATCCAAGTCCTTCCCATTCCAATCCTGAGACCCTTCCTATAGCATGAGATGTGATATCTCAATGCTTCTAATACCAAACCTGAGACCCTTCCTATAACATGAGATGGGAATATCCAACTCCTTCCCATTCCAATCTTGAGACCCTTCCGATAGCAGAGATGTGATATCTCAATGCTTATACCAAACCTGAGATCCTTCCTATAACATGAGATGTGATATCCAAGTCCTTCCCATTCCAATCCTGAGACACTTCCTATAGCATGAGATGTGATATCTCACTGCTTATACCAAACCTGAGACACTTCCCATAGCAGGAGATGTGATATCCAACTCCTTCCCATTCCAATCCTCAGACCCTTCCTATAGCATGAGATGTGATATCTCAATGCTTCTAATGTCAAACTTGAGACCCTACCTATAGAATGAGATGTGATATCCAAGTCCTTCCCATTCCAATCCTGAGACACTTCCTATAGCATGAGATGTGATATCTCAATGCTTCTAATACCAAACTTGAGACTCTTCCTATAACATGAGATGGGATATCCAACTCCTTCCCATTCCAATCCTGAGACCCTTTTGATAGCAGAGATGTGATATCTCAATGTTTATACCAAACCTGAGACCCTTCCTACGGCATGAGATGTCATATTCAACTCCTTCCCATTCCAATCCTGAGACCCTTCCTATAGCATGAGATTTGATATCCAACTCCTTCCCATTCCAATCCTGAGACCCTTCCTATAGCATGAGATGTGATGTCTCAATGCTTCTAATACCAAACCTGAGATCCTTCCTATAACATGAGATCTGATATCCAACTCCTTCCATTCCAATCCTGAGACCCTTCCTATAGCATGAGATGTGATATCTCAATGCTTATACCAAACCTGAGACCCTTCCTATAGCATGAGATGTGATATCCAACTCCTTCCCATTCCAATCCTGAGACCCTTCCTATAGCATGAGATGTGATATCTCAATGCTTCTAATACCAAACCTGAGATCCTTCCTCTAACATGAAATGTGAGATCCAACTCCTTCCCTTTCCAAACCTAAGAGCCTATCTATAGCATGAGATGTGATATCCAAGTCCTTCACATTCCAACCCTTAGACCCTTCCTACAGCATGCAATATGATATCTCAATGATTCCAATAACAAACCTGAGACCCGTCCTATAACATGAGTAGGGATATCCAACTCCTTCCCATTCCAATCCTGAGACACTTCCGATAGCAGAGATGTGATATCTCAATGTTTATACCAAACCTGAGACCCTTCCTATAACATGAGATGTGATATCCAACTCCTTCCCGTTCCAAACCTGAGACCCTTCCTTTAGCATGAGATGTGATATCCAGCTCCTTCCCATTCCAATCCTGAGACACTTCCGATAGCATGAGATGTGATATCTCAATGCTTCTACCAAACCTGAGACCCTTCCTTTAGCATGAGATGTGATATCCAACTCCTTCCCATTCCAATCCTGAGACCCTTCCTATAGCATGAGATGTGATATCTCAATACTTCTAATACCAAACCTGAGATCCTTCCGATAACATGAGATGTGATATCTCAATACTTCTAATACCAAACCTGAGATCCATCCTATAACATGAGATGTGATATCCAACTCCTTCCCTTTCCAAACCTGAGAGCCGTTCTATAGCATGAGATGTGATAACCAGGTCCTTCCCATTCCAATCCTTAGACCCTTCCTACAGCATGCAATATGATATCTCAATGATTCTAATAACAAACCTGAGACCCGTCCTATAGCATGAGATATGATATCCAAGTCCTTCCCATTCCAATCCTGAGACCCTTCCTATAACACGAAATGTGATATCCAACTCCTTCCCATTCCAACCTGAGACCCTTCCTATAGCATGAGATGGGATATCCAACTTCTTCCAAATCCAATACTGATACCCTTCCGATAGCATGAGATGTGATATCCCAATGTTTCTACCAAACCTGAGACCCATACTATGGCATGAGATGTGATATCAAACTCCTTCCCATTCCAATCCTGAGACCCTTCCTATAGCTTGAGGTGTGATATCCAACTCCTTCCCATTCCAATTCTGAGACCCTTCTTATACCATGAGACTTGATATCTCAATGCTTCTAATATTAAACCTGAGACCCGTCCTATAACATGAGATGTGATATCCAAATCCTTCCCCTTCCAAACCTTAGACCCTTCCTTTATCATGAGATGTGATATCCAACTCCTTCCCATTCCAATCCTGAGACCCTTCCGATATCATGAGATTTGTTATCTCAATGCTTCTAATATCAAACTTGAGACCCTACCTATAGCATGAGATGTGACATCCAAGTCCTTCCCATTCCAATCCTGAGACCCTTCCTATAGCATGAGATGTGATATCTCTATGCTTCTAATACCAAACCTGAGACCCTTCCTATAACATGAGATGGGATATCCAACTCCTTCCCATTCCAATCCTGAGACCTTTCCGATAGCAGAGATGTGATATCTCAATGCTTATACCAAACCTGAGAACCTTCCTATGGCCTGAGATGTCATATACAACTCCTTCCCATTCCAATCCTGAGACCCTTCCTTTAGCATGAGATGTGATATCTCAATGCTTATACCAAATCTGAGACCCTTCCTATAGCATGAGATGTGATATCCAATTCCTTCCCATTCCAATCCTGTGACCCTTCCTATAGCATGAGATGTGATATCTCAATGCTTATAGCAAACCTGAGAGCCTACCTATAACATGAGATGTGATATCCAAGTCCATCCCATTCCAATCCTTAGACCCTTCCTACAGCATGCGATGTGATATCTCAATGATTCTAATACCAAACCAGAGACTCTTCCTATAACATGAGATGGGATATCCAACTCCTTCCCATTCCAATCCTGAGCCGCTTCCGATAGCAGAGATGTGATATCTCAATGCTTATACCAAACCTGAGACCCTTCCTATAACATGAGATGTGATATCCAACTCCTTCCCATTCCAAACCTGAGACACTAACTATAGCATATGTGATATCCAACTCCTTCCCATTCCAAACATGAGACCCTTCCTATAGCAAGAAAGTAATATCCAACTCCTACCCATTCCAATCCTGAGACCCTTCCTATAGCAAGAGATGTGATATCCAAATCCTTCCCATTCCAATCCTGAGACCCTTCCTATAACATGAGATGTGATATCCAACTCCTTCCCATTCCAACCTGAGACACTTCCTATAGCATGAGAAGGGATATCCAACTCATTCCCAATCCAATCCTGAGACCCTTCCGATAGCAGAGATGTGATATCTCAATGCTTATACCAAACCTGAGACCCTTCCTATGGCATGAGATGTGATATCCAACTCCTTGCCATTCAAATCCTGAGACCCTTCCTATAGCATGAGAAGGGATATCCAACTCCTTCCCAATCCAATCCTGAGACCCTTCCGATACAGCGACG
Source organism: Ambystoma mexicanum (assembly GCF_040938575.1). Taxonomy (NCBI): domain Eukaryota; kingdom Metazoa; phylum Chordata; class Amphibia; order Caudata; family Ambystomatidae; genus Ambystoma; species Ambystoma mexicanum. The sequence continues at coordinate 64,254 of NW_027182348.1, forward strand.
TGATATCTCAATGCTTCTACCAAACCTGAGACCCTTCCTTTAGCATGAGATGTGATATCCAAATCCTTCACATTCCAATCCTGAGACCCTTCCTATAGCATGAGATGTGATATCTCAATGCTTCTAATACCAAACCTGAGATCCTTCCTATAACATGAGATGTGATATCCAATTCCTTCCCATTCCAAACCTGAGACCCTTCCTATTGGATGAGATGTGATATCCAACTCCTTCCCATTCCAACCCTGAGACCCTTCCTATAGCATGAGATGTGATGTCTCAATGCTTCTAATACCAAACCTGAGATCCTTCCTATAACATGAGATGTGATATCCAACTCCTTCCATTCCAATCCTGAGACCCGTCCTATAGCATGAGATGTGATATCTCAATGCTTGTACCAAACCTGAGACCCTTCCTATAGCATGAGATGTGATATCCAACTGCTTCCCATTCCAATCCTGAGACCCTTCCTATAGCATGAGATGTGATATCTCAATGCTTCTAATACCAAACCTGAGATCCTTCCTCTAACATGAAATGTGATATCCAACTCCTTCCCTTTCCAAACCTAAGAGCCTATCTATAGCATGAGATGTGATATCCAAGTCCTTCACATTCCAACCCTTAGACCCTTCCTACAGCATGCAATATGATATCTCAATGATTCTAATAACAAACCTGAGACCCGTCCTATAACATGAGATGGGATATCCAACTCCTTCCCATTCCAATCCTGAGACACTTCCGATAGCAGAGATGTGATATCTCAATGCTTATACCAAACCTGAGACCCTTCCTATAACATGAGATGTGATATCCAAATCCTTCCCGTTCCAAACCTGAGACCCTTCCTTTAGCATGAGATGTGATATCCAGCTCCTTCCCATTCCAATCCTGAGACACTTCCGATAGCATGAGATGTGATATCTCAATGCTTCTAATATCAAAACTGAGACCCTCCCTATAGCATGATATGTGATATCTAAGTCCTTCCCATTCCAATCCCGAGACCCTCCCTATAGCATGAGATGTGATATCCAACTCCTTCCCATTCCAATCATGAGACCCTTCCTATAGCATGAGATGTGATATCTCAATGCTTCTACCAAACCTGAGACCCTTCCTTTAGCATGAGATGTGATATACAACTCCTTCCCATTCCAATCCTGAGACCCTTCCGATATCATGAGATGTGATATCTCAAAGCTTCTAATATCAAACTTGAGACCCTCCCTATAGCATGAGATGTGATATCCAAGTCCTTCCCATTCCAATCCTGAGACCCTTCCTATAGCATGAGATGTGATATCTCAATGCTTCTAATACCAAACCTGAGACCCTTCCTATAACATGAGATGGGAATATCCAACTCCTTCCCATTCCAATCTTGAGACCCTTCCGATAGCAGAGATGTGATATCTCAATGCTTATACCAAACCTGAGATCCTTCCTATAACATGAGATGTGATATCCAAGTCCTTCCCATTCCAATCCTGAGACACTTCCTATAGCATGAGATGTGATATCTCACTGCTTATACCAAACCTGAGACACTTCCCATAGCAGGAGATGTGATATCCAACTCCTTCCCATTCCAATCCTCAGACCCTTCCTATAGCATGAGATGTGATATCTCAATGCTTCTAATGTCAAACTTGAGACCCTACCTATAGAATGAGATGTGATATCCAAGTCCTTCCCATTCCAATCCTGAGACACTTCCTATAGCATGAGATGTGATATCTCAATGCTTCTAATACCAAACTTGAGACTCTTCCTATAACATGAGATGGGATATCCAACTCCTTCCCATTCCAATCCTGAGACCCTTTTGATAGCAGAGATGTGATATCTCAATGTTTATACCAAACCTGAGACCCTTCCTACGGCATGAGATGTCATATTCAACTCCTTCCCATTCCAATCCTGAGACCCTTCCTATAGCATGAGATTTGATATCCAACTCCTTCCCATTCCAATCCTGAGACCCTTCCTATAGCATGAGATGTGATGTCTCAATGCTTCTAATACCAAACCTGAGATCCTTCCTATAACATGAGATCTGATATCCAACTCCTTCCATTCCAATCCTGAGACCCTTCCTATAGCATGAGATGTGATATCTCAATGCTTATACCAAACCTGAGACCCTTCCTATAGCATGAGATGTGATATCCAACTCCTTCCCATTCCAATCCTGAGACCCTTCCTATAGCATGAGATGTGATATCTCAATGCTTCTAATACCAAACCTGAGATCCTTCCTCTAACATGAAATGTGAGATCCAACTCCTTCCCTTTCCAAACCTAAGAGCCTATCTATAGCATGAGATGTGATATCCAAGTCCTTCACATTCCAACCCTTAGACCCTTCCTACAGCATGCAATATGATATCTCAATGATTCCAATAACAAACCTGAGACCCGTCCTATAACATGAGTAGGGATATCCAACTCCTTCCCATTCCAATCCTGAGACACTTCCGATAGCAGAGATGTGATATCTCAATGTTTATACCAAACCTGAGACCCTTCCTATAACATGAGATGTGATATCCAACTCCTTCCCGTTCCAAACCTGAGACCCTTCCTTTAGCATGAGATGTGATATCCAGCTCCTTCCCATTCCAATCCTGAGACACTTCCGATAGCATGAGATGTGATATCTCAATGCTTCTACCAAACCTGAGACCCTTCCTTTAGCATGAGATGTGATATCCAACTCCTTCCCATTCCAATCCTGAGACCCTTCCTATAGCATGAGATGTGATATCTCAATACTTCTAATACCAAACCTGAGATCCTTCTGATAACATGAGATGTGATATCTCAATACTTCTAATACCAAACCTGAGATCCATCCTATAACATGAGATGTGATATCCAACTCCTTCCCTTTCCAAACCTGAGAGCCGTTCTATAGCATGAGATGTGATAACCAGGTCCTTCCCATTCCAATCCTTAGACCCTTCCTACAGCATGCAATATGATATCTCAATGATTCTAATAACAAACCTGAGACCCGTCCTATAGCATGAGATATGATATCCAAGTCCTTCCCATTCCAATCCTGAGACCCTTCCTATAACACGAAATGTGATATCCAACTCCTTCCCATTCCAACCTGAGACCCTTCCTATAGCATGAGATGGGATATCCAACTTCTTCCAAATCCAATACTGATACCCTTCCGATAGCATGAGATGTGATATCCCAATGTTTCTACCAAACCTGAGACCCATACTATGGCATGAGATGTGATATCAAACTCCTTCCCATTCCAATCCTGAGACCCTTCCTATAGCTTGAGGTGTGATATCCAACTCCTTCCCATTCCAATTCTGAGACCCTTCTTATACCATGAGACTTGATATCTCAATGCTTCTAATATTAAACCTGAGACCCGTCCTATAACATGAGATGTGATATCCAAATCCTTCCCCTTCCAAACCTTAGACCCTTCCTTTATCATGAGATGTGATATCCAACTCCTTCCCATTCCAATCCTGAGACCCTTCCGATATCATGAGATTTGTTATCTCAATGCTTCTAATATCAAACTTGAGACCCTACCTATAGCATGAGATGTGACATCCAAGTCCTTCCCATTCCAATCCTGAGACCCTTCCTATAGCATGAGATGTGATATCTCTATGCTTCTAATACCAAACCTGAGACCCTTCCTATAACATGAGATGGGATATCCAACTCCTTCCCATTCCAATCCTGAGACCTTTCCGATAGCAGAGATGTGATATCTCAATGCTTATACCAAACCTGAGAACCTTCCTATGGCCTGAGATGTCATATACAACTCCTTCCCATTCCAATCCTGAGACCCTTCCTTTAGCATGAGATGTGATATCTCAATGCTTATACCAAATCTGAGACCCTTCCTATAGCATGAGATGTGATATCCAATTCCTTCCCATTCCAATCCTGTGACCCTTCCTATAGCATGAGATGTGATATCTCAATGCTTATAGCAAACCTGAGAGCCTACCTATAACATGAGATGTGATATCCAAGTCCATCCCATTCCAATCCTTAGACCCTTCCTACAGCATGCGATGTGATATCTCAATGATTCTAATACCAAACCAGAGACTCTTCCTATAACATGAGATGGGATATCCAACTCCTTCCCATTCCAATCCTGAGCCGCTTCCGATAGCAGAGATGTGATATCTCAATGCTTATACCAAACCTGAGTCCCTTCCTATAACATGAGATGTGATATCCAACTCCTTCCCGTTCCAAACCTGAGACACTAACTATAGCATATGTGATATCCAACTCCTTCCCATTCCAAACATGAGACCCTTCCTATAGCAAGAAAGTAATATCCAACTCCTACCCATTCCAATCCTGAGACCCTTCCTATAGCAAGAGATGTGATATCCAAATCCTTCCCATTCCAATCCTGAGACCCTTCCTATAACATGAGATGTGATATCCAACTCCTTCCCATTCCAACCTGAGACACTTCCAATAGCATGAGAAGGGATATCCAACTCATTCCCAATCCAATCCTGAGACCCTTCCGATAGCAGAGATGTGATATCTCAATGCTTATACCAAACCTGAGACCCTTCCTATGGCATGAGATGTGATATCCAACTCCTTGCCATTCAAATCCTGAGACCCTTCCTATAGCATGAGAAGGGATATCCAACTCCTTCCCAATCCAATCCTGAGACCCTTCCGATACAGCGATGTGATATCTCAATGCTTCTACCAAACCTGAGACCCTTCCTTTAGCATGAGATGTGATATCCAAATCCTTCACATTCCAATCCTGAGACCCTTCCTATAGCATGAGATGTGATATCTCAATGCTTCTAATACCAAACCTGAGATCCTTCCTATAACATGAGATGTGATATCCAATTCCTTCCCATTCCAAACCTGAGACCCTTCCTATTGGATGAGATGTGATATCCAACTCCTTCCCATTCCAACCCTGAGACCCTTCCTATAGCATGAGATGTGATGTCTCAATGCTTCTAATACCAAACCTGAGATCCTTCCTATAACATGAGATGTGATATCCAACTCCTTCCATTCCAATCCTGAGACCCGTCCTATAGCATGAGATGTGATATCTCAATGCTTATACCAAACCTGAGACCCTTCCTATAGCATGAGATGTGATATCCAACTGCTTCCCATTCCAATCCTGAGACCCTTCCTATAGCATGAGATGTGATATCTCAATGCTTCTAATACCAAACCTGAGATCCTTCCTCTAACATGAAATGTGATATCCAACTCCTTCCCTTTCCAAACCTAAGAGCCTATCTATAGCATGAGATGTGATATCCAAGTCCTTCACATTCCAACCCTTAGACCCTTCCTACAGCATGCAATATGATATCTCAATGATTCTAATAACAAACCTGAGACCCGTCCTATAACATGAGATGGGATATCCAACTCCTTCCCATTCCAATCCTGAGACACTTCCGATAGCAGAGATGTGATATCTCAATGCTTATACCAAACCTGAGACCCTTCCTATAACATGAGATGTGATATCCAAATCCTTCCCGTTCCAAACCTGAGACCCTTCCTTTAGCATGAGATGTGATATCCAGCTCCTTCCCATTCCAATCCTGAGACACTTCCGATAGCATGAGATGTGATATCTCAATGCTTCTAATATCAAAACTGAGACCCTCCCTATAGCATGATATGTGATATCTAAGTCCTTCCCATTCCAATCCCGAGACCCTCCCTATAGCATGAGATGTGATATCCAACTCCTTCCCATTCCAATCATGAGACCCTTCCTATAGCATGAGATGTGATATCTCAATGCTTCTACCAAACCTGAGACCCTTCCTTTAGCATGAGATGTGATATACAACTCCTTCCCATTCCAATCCTGAGACCCTTCCTATAGCATGAGATGTGATATCTCAATACTTCTAATACCAAACCTGAGATCCTTCCGATAACATGAGATGTGATATCTCAATACTTCTAATACCAAACCTGAGATCCATCCTATAACATGAGATGTGATATCCAACTCCTTCCCTTTCCAAACCTGAGAGCCGTTCTATAGCATGAGATGTGATAACCAGGTCCTTCCCATTCCAATCCTTAGACCCTTCCTACAGCATGCAATATGATATCTCAATGATTCTAATAACAAACCTGAGACCCGTCCTATAGCATGAGATATGATATCCAAGTCCTTCCCATTCCAATCCTGAGACCCTTCCTATAACACGAAATGTGATATCCAACTCCTTCCCATTCCAACCTGAGACCCTTCCTATAGCATGAGATGGGATATCCAACTTCTTCCAAATCCAATACTGATACCCTTCCGATAGCATGAGATGTGATATCCCAATGCTTCTACCAAACCTGAGACCCATACTATGGCATGAGATGTGATATCAAACTCCTTCCCATTCCAATCCTGAGACCCTTCCTATAGCTTGAGGTGTGATATCCAACTCCTTCCCATTCCAATTCTGAGACCCTTCTTATACCATGAGACTTGATATCTCAATGCTTCTAATATTAAACCTGAGACCCGTCCTATAACATGAGATGTGATATCCAAATCCTTCCCCTTCCAAACCTTAGACCCTTCCTTTATCATGAGATGTGATATCCAACTCCTTCCCATTCCAATCCTGAGACCCTTCCGATATCTTGAGATTTGTTATCTCAATGCTTCTAATATCAAACTTGAGACCCTACCTATAGCATGAGATGTGACATCCAAGTCCTTCCCATTCCAATCCTGAGACCCTTCCTATAGCATGAGATGTGATATCTCTATGCTTCTAATACCAAACCTGAGACCCTTCCTATAACATGAGATGGGATATCCAACTCCTTCCCATTCCAATCCTGAGACCTTTCCGATAGCAGAGATGTGATATCTCAATGCTTATACCAAACCTGAGAACCTTCCTATGGCCTGAGATGTCATATACAACTCCTTCCCATTCCAATCCTGAGACCCTTCCTTTAGCATGAGATGTGATATCTCAATGCTTATACCAAATCTGAGACCCTTCCTATAGCATGAGATGTGATATCCAATTCCTTCCCATTCCAATCCTGTGACCCTTCCTATAGCATGAGATGTGATATCTCAATGCTTATAGCAAACCTGAGAAGCTACCTATAACATGAGATGTGATATCCAAGTCCATCCCATTCCAATCCTTAGACCCTTCCTACAGCATGCTATGTGATATCTCAATGATTCTAATACCAAACCAGAGACTCTTCCTATAACATGAGATGGGATATCCAACTCCTTCCCATTCCAATCCTGAGCCGCTTCCGATAGCAGAGATGTGATATCTCAATGCTTATACCAAACCTGAGACCCTTCCTATAACATGAGATGTGATATCCAACTCCTTCCCGTTCCAAACCTGAGACACTAACTATAGCATATGTGATATCCAACTCCTTCCCATTCCAAACATGAGACCCTTCCTATAGCAAGAAAGTAATATCCAACTCCTACCCATTCCAATCCTGAGACCCTTCCTATAGCAAGAGATGTGATATCCAAATCCTTCCCATTCCAATCCTGAGACCCTTCCTATAACATGAGATGTGATATCCAACTCCTTCCCATTCCAACCTGAGACACTTCCTATAGCATGAGAAGGGATATCCAACTCCTTCCCAATCCAATCCTGAGACCCTTCCGATAGCAGAGATGTGATATCTCAATGCTTATACCAAACCTGAGACCCTTCCTATGGCATGAGATGTGATATCCAACTCCTTGCCATTCAAATCCTGAGACCCTTCCTATAGCATGAGAAGGGATATCCAACTCCTTCCCAATCCAATCCTGAGACCCTTCCGATAGCAGCGACGTGATATCTCAATGCTTCTACCAAACCTGAGACCCTTCCTTTAGCATGAGATGTGATATCCAAATCCTTCACATTCCAATCCTGAGACCCGTCCTATAGCATGAGATGTGATATCTCAATGCTTATACCAAACCTGAGACCCTTCCTATAGCATGAGATGTGATATCCAACTGCTTCTCATTCCAATCCTGAGACCCTTCCTATAGCATGAGATGCGATATCTCAATGCTTCTAATACCAAACCTGAGATCCTTCCTCTAACATGAAATGTGATATCCAACTCCTTCCCTTTCCAAACCTAAGAGCCTATCTATAGCATGAGATGTGATATCCAAGTCCTTCACATTCCAACCCTTAGACCCTTCCTACAGCATGCAATATGATATCTCAATGATTCTAATAACAAACCTGAGACCCGTCCTATAACATGAGATGGGATATCCAACTCCTTCCCATTCCAATCCTGAGACACTTCCGATAGCAGAGATGTGATATCTCAATGCTTATACCAAACCTGAGACCCTTCCTATAACATGAGATGTGATATCCAAATCCTTCCCGTTCCAAACCTGAGACCCTTCCTTTAGCATGAGATGTGATATCCAGCTCCTTCCCATTCCAATCCTGAGACACTTCCGATAGCATGAGATGTGATATCTCAATGCTTCTAATATCAAAACTGAGACCCTCCCTATAGCATGATATGTGATATCTAAGTCCTTCCCATTCCAATCCTGAGACCCTCCCTATAGCATGAGATGTGATATCCAACTCCTTCCCATTCCAATCCTGAGACCCTTCCTATAGCATGAGATATGATATCTCAATACTTCTAATACCAAACGTGAGATCCTTCCGATAACATGAGATGTGATATCCAAATCCTTCCCCTTCCAAACCTGAGACCCTCCCTTTAGCATGAAATGTGATATCCAACTCCTTCCTATTCCAATCCTGAGACTCTTCTGATAGCATGAGATGTGATATCTCAATGCTTCTAATACCAAACCTGAGATCCTTCCGATAGCATGAGATGTGATATCTCAATGCTTCTAATACCAAACCTGAGATCCTTCCTATAACATGAGATGTGATATCCAAATCCTTCCCCTTCCAAACCTGAGACCCTCCCTTTAGCATGAGATGTGATATCTAACTCCTTCCCATTCCATTCCTGAGACCCTTCTGATAGCATGAGATGTGATATCTCAATGCCTCTAATACCAAACCTGAGATCCTACCTCTAACATGAAATGAGATATCCAACTCTTTCCCCTTCCAAACCTGAGAGCCTTCCTATAGCATGAGATGTGATATCCAAGTCCTTCCCATTCCAATACTGAGACCCTTCCTATAGCTTGAGATGTGATATCCAACTCCTTCCCATTCCAATTCTGAGACCCTTCCTATAGCATGAGATGTGATATCTCAATGCTTATACCAAACCTGAGAGCCTACCTATAGCATGAGATGTGATATCCAAGTCCATCCCATTCCAATCCTTAGACCCTTCCTACAGCATGCGATGTGATATCTCAATGATTCTAATACCAAACCAGAGACTCTTCCTATAACATGAGATGGGATATCCAACTCCTTCCCATTCCAATTCTGAGACCCTTCCTATACTATGAGACTTGATATCTCAATGCTTCTAATACCAAACCTGAGACCCGTAATATAACATGAGATGTGATATCCAAATCCTTCCCCTTCCAAACCTTAGACCCTTCCTTTATCATGAGATGTGATATCCAACTCCTTCCCATTCCAATCCTGAGACCCTTCCGATATCATGAGATGTGATATCTCAAAGCTTCTAATATCAAACTTGAGACCCTCCCTATAGCATGAGATGTGATATCCAAGTCCTTCCCATTCCAATCCTGAGACCCTTCCTATAGCATGAGATGTGATATCTCAATGCTTCTAATACCAAACCTGAGACCCTTCCTATAACATGAGATGGGAATATCCAACTCCTTCCCATTCCAATCTTCAGACCCTTCCGATAGCAGAGATGTGATATCTCAATGCTTATACCACACCTGAGATCCTTCCTATAACATGAGATGTGATATCCAACTCCTTCCCATTCCAATCCTGAGACACTTCCTATAGCATGAGATGTGATATCTCACTGCTTATACCATACCTGAGACCCTTCCCATAGCAGATGTGATATCCAACTCCTTCCCATTCCAATCCTCAGACCCTTCCTATAGCATGAGATGTGATATCTCAATGCTTCTAATGTCAAACTTGAGACCCTACCTATAGCAGGAGATGTGATATCCAAGTCCTTCCCATTCCAATCCTGAGACACTTCCTATAGCATGAGATGTGATATCTCAATGCTTCTAATACCAAACCTGAGACACTTCCTATAACATGAGATGGGATATCCAACTCCTTCCAATTCCAATCCTGAGACCCTTTTGATAGCAGAGATGTGATATCTCAATGTTTATACCAAACCTGAGACCCTTCCTACGGCATGAGATGTCATATTCAACTCCTACCCATTCCAATCCTGAGACCCTTCCTATAGCATGAGATTTGATATCCAACTCCTTCCCATTCCAATCCTGAGACCCTTCCTATAGCATGAGATGTGATGTCTCAATGCTTCTAATACCAAACCTGAGACCCTTCCTATAACATGAGATGGGAATATCCAACTCCTTCCCATTCCAATCTTGAGACCCTTCCGATAGCAGAGATGTGATATCTCAATGCTTATACCAAACCTGAGATCCTTCCTATAACATGAGATGTGATATCCAACTCCTTCCCATTCCAATCCTGAGACACTTCCTATAGCATGAGATGTGATATCTCACTGCTTATACCAAACCTGAGACACTTCCCATAGCAGGAGATGTGATATCCAACTCCTTCCCATTCCAATCCTCAGACCCTTCCTATAGCATGAGATGTGATATCTCAATGCTTCTAATGTCAAACTTGAGACCCTACCTATAGAATGAGATGTGATATCCAAGTCCTTCCCATTCCAATCCTGAGACACTTCCTATAGCATGAGATGTGATATCTCAATGCTTCTAATACCAAACTTGAGACTCTTCCTATAACATGAGATGGGATATCCAACTCCTTCCCATTCCAATCCTGAGACCCTTTTGATAGCAGAGATGTGATATCTCAATGTTTATACCAAACCTGAGACCCTTCCTACGGCATGAGATGTCATATTCAACTCCTTCCCATTCCAATCCTGAGACCCTTCCTATAGCATGAGATTTGATATCCAACTCCTTCCCATTCCAATCCTGAGACCCTTCCTATAGCATGAGATGTGATGTCTCAATGCTTCTAATACCAAACCTGAGATCCTTCCTATAACATGAGATCTGATATCCAACTCCTTCCATTCCAATCCTGAGACCCTTCCTATAGCATGAGATGTGATATCTCAATGCTTATACCAAATCTGAGACCCTTCCTATAGCATGAGATGTGATATCCAACTCCTTCCCATTCCAATCCTGAGACCCTTCCTATAGCATGAGATGTGATATCTCAATGCTTCTAATACCAAACCTGAGATCCTTCCTCTAACATGAAATGTGAGATCCAACTCCTTCCCTTTCCAAACCTAAGAGCCTATCTATAGCATGAGATGTGATATCCAAGTCCTTCACATTCCAACCCTTAGACCCTTCCTACAGCATGCAATATGATATCTCAATGATTCCAATAACAAACCTGAGACCCGTCCTATAACATGAGTAGGGATATCCAACTCCTTCCCATTCCAATCCTGAGACACTTCCGATAGCAGAGATGTGATATCTCAATGTTTATACCAAACCTGAGACCCTTCCTATAACATGAGATGTGATATCCAACTCCTTCCCGTTCCAAACCTGAGACCCTTCCTTTAGCATGAGATGTGATATCCAGCTCCTTCCCATTCCAATCCTGAGACACTTCCGATAGCATGAGATGTGATATCTCAATGCTTCTACCAAACCTGAGACCCTTCCTTTAGCATGAGATGTGATATCCAACTCCTTCCCATTCCAATCCTGAGACCCTTCCTATAGCATGAGATGTGATATCTCAATACTTCTAATACCAAACCTGAGATCCTTCCGATAACATGAGATGTGATATCTCAATACTTCTAATACCAAACCTGAGATCCATCCTATAACATGAGATGTGATATCCAACTCCTTCCCTTTCCAAACCTGAGAGCCGTTCTATAGCATGAGATGTGATAACCAGGTCCTTCCCATTCCAATCCTTAGACCCTTCCTACAGCATGCAATATGATATCTCAATGATTCTAATAACAAACCTGAGACCCGTCCTATAGCATGAGATATGATATCCAAGTCCTTCCCATTCCAATCCTGAGACCCTTCCTATAACACGAAATGTGATATCCAACTCCTTCCCATTCCAACCTGAGACCCTTCCTATAGCATGAGATGGGATATCCAACTTCTTCCAAATCCAATACTGATACCCTTCCGATAGCATGAGATGTGATATCCCAATGCTTCTACCAAACCTGAGACCCATACTATGGCATGAGATGTGATATCAAACTCCTTCCCATTCCAATCCTGAGACCCTTCCTGTAGCTTGAGGTGTGATATCCAACTCCTTCCCATTCCAATTCTGAGACCCTTCTTATACCATGAGACTTGATATCTCAATGCTTCTAATATTAAACCTGAGACCCGTCCTATAACATGAGATGTGATATCCAAATCCTTCCCCTTCCAAACCTTAGACCCTTCCTTTATCATGAGATGTGATATCCAACTCCTTCCCATTCCAATCCTGAGACCCTTCCGATATCATGAGATTTGTTATCTCAATGCTTCTAATATCAAACTTGAGACCCTCCCTATAGCATGAGATGTGACATCCAAGTCCTTCCCATTCCAATCCTGAGACCCTTCCTATAGCATGAGATGTGATATCTCTATGCTTCTAATACCAAACCTGAGACCCTTCCTATAACATGAGATGGGATATCCAACTCCTTCCCATTCCAATCCTGAGACCTTTCCGATAGCAGAGATGTGATATCTCAATGCTTATACCAAACCTGAGAACCTTCCTATGGCCTGAGATGTCATATACAACTCCTTCCCATTCCAATCCTGAGACCCTTCCTTTAGCATGAGATGTGATATCTCAATGCTTATACCAAATCTGAGACCCTTCCTATAGCATGAGATGTGATATCCAATTCCTTCCCATTCCAATCCTGAGACCCTTCCTATAGCATGAGATGTGATATCTCAATGCTTATACCAAACCTGAGAGCCTACCTATAACATGAGATGTGATATCCAAGTCTATCCCATTCCAATCCTTAGACCCTTCCTACAGCATGCGATGTGATATCTCAATAATTCTAATACCAAACCAGAGACTCTTCCTATAACATGAGATGGGATATCCAACTCCTTCCCATTCCAATCCTGAGCCGCTTCCGATAGCAGAGATGTGATATCTCAATGCTTATACCAAACCTGAGACCCTTCCTATAACATGAGATGTGATATCCAACTCCTTCCCGTTCCAAACCTGAGACACTAACTATAGCATATGTGATATCCAACTCCTTCCCATTCCAAACATGAGACCCTTCCTATAGCAAGAAAGTAATATCCAACTCCTACCCATTCCAATCCTGAGACCCTTCCTATAGCAAGAGATGTGATATCCAAATCCTTCCCATTCCAATCCTGAGACCCTTCCTATAACATGAGATGTGATATCCAACTCCTTCCCATTCCAACCTGAGACACTTCCTATAGCATGAGAAGGGATATCCAACTCCTTCCCAATCCAATCCTGAGACCCTTCCGATAGCAGAGATGTGATATCTCAATGCTTATACCAAACCTGAGTCCCTTCCTATGGCATGAGATGTGATATCCAACTCCTTGCCATTCAAATCCTGAGACCCTTCCTATAGCATGAGAAGGGATATCCAACTCCTTCCCAATCCAATCCTGAGACCCTTCCGATAGCAGCGACGTGATATCTCAATGCTTCTACCAAACCTGAGACCCTTCCTTTAGCATGAGATGTGATATCCAAATCCTTCACATTCCAATCCTGAGACCCTTCCTATAGCATGAGATGTGATATCTCAATGCTTCTAATACCAAACCTGAGATCCTTCCTATAACATGAGATGTGATATCGAATTCCTTCCCATTCCAAACCTGAGACCCTTCCTATTGGATGAGATGTGATATCCAACTCCTTCCCATTCCAACCTTGAGACCCTTCCTATAGCATGAGATGTGATGTCTCAATGCTTCTAATACCAAACCTGAGATCCTTCCTATAACATGAGATGTGATATCCAACTCCTTCCATTCCAATCCTGAGACCCGTCCTATAGCATGAGATGTGATATCTCAAGGCTTATACCAAACCTGAGACCCTTCCTATAGCATGAGATGTGATATCCAACTGCTTCCCATTCCAATCCTGAGACCCTTCCTATAGCATGAGATGTGATATCTCAATGCTTCTAATACCAAACCTGAGATCCTTCCTCTAACATGAAATGTGATATCCAACTCCTTCCCTTTCCAAACCTAAGAGCCTATCTATAGCATGAGATGTGATATCCAAGTCCTTCACATTCCAACCCTTAGACCCTTCCTACAGCATGCAATATGATATCTCAATGATTCTAATAACAAACCTGAGACCCGTCCTATAACATGAGATGGGATATCCAACTCCTTCCCATTCCAATCCTGAGACACTTCCGATAGCAGAGATGTGATATCTCAATGCTTATACCAAACCTGAGACCCTTCCTATAACATGAGATGTGATATCCAAATCCTTCCCGTTCCAAACCTGAGGCCCTTCCTTTAGCATGAGATGTGATATCCAGCTCCTTCCCATTCCAATCCTGAGACACTTCCGATAGCATGATATGTGATATCTCAATGCTTCTAATATCAAAACTGAGACCCTCCCTATAGCATGATATGTGATATCTAAGTCCTTCCCATTCCAATCCTGAGACCCTCCCTATAGCATGAGATGTGATATCCAACTCCTTCCCATTCCAATCCTGAGACCCTTCCTATAGCATGAGATATGATATCTCAATACTTCTAATACCAAACGTGAGATCCTTCCGATAACATGAGATGTGATATCCAAATCCTTCCCCTTCCAAACCTGAGACCCTCCCTTTAGCATGAAATGTGATATCCAACTCCTTCCTATTCCAATCCTGAGACTCTTCTGATAGCATGAGATGTGATATCTCAATGCTTCTAATACCAAACCTGAGATCCTTCCGATAGCATGAGATGTGATATCTCAATGCTTCTAATACCAAACCTGAGATCCTTCCTATAACATGAGATGTGATATCCAAATCCTTCCCCTTCCAAACCTGAGACCCTCCCTTTAGCATGAGATGTGATATCTAAATCCTTCCCATTCCATTCCTGAGACCCTTCTGATAGCATGAGATGTGATATCTCAATGCCTCTAATACCAAACCTGAGATCCTACCTCTAACATGAAATGAGATATCCAACTCTTTCCCCTTCCAAACCTGAGAGCCTTCCTATAGCATGAGATGTGATATCCAAGTCCTTCCCATTCCAATACTGAGACCCTTCCTATAGCTTGAGATGTGATATCCAACTCCTTCCCATTCCAATTCTGAGAGCCTTCCTATAGCATGAGATGTGATATCTCAATGCTTATACCAAACCTGAGAGCCTACCTATAACATGAGATGTGATATCCAAGTCCATCCCATTCCAATCCTTAGACCCTTCCTACAGCATGCGATGTGATATCTCAATGATTCTAATACCAAACCAGAGACTCTTCCTATAACATGAGATGGGATATCCAACTCCTTCCCATTCCAATTCTGAGACCCTTCCTATACTATGAGACTTGATATCTCAATGCTTCTAATACCAAACCTGAGACCCGTAATATAACATGAGATGTGATATCCAAATCCTTCCCCTTCCAAACCTTAGACCCTTCCTTTATCATGAGATGTGATATCCAACTCCTTCCCATTCCAATCCTGAGACCCTTCCGATATCATGAGATGTGATATCTCAAAGCTTCTAATATCAAACTTGAGACCCTCCCTATAGCATGAGATGTGATATCCAAGTCCTTCCCATTCCAATCCTGAGACCCTTCCTATAGCATGAGATGTGATATCTCAATGCTTCTAATACCAAACCTGAGACCCTTCCTATAACATGAGATGGGAATATCCAACTCCTTCCCATTCCAATCTTGAGACCCTTCCGATAGCAGAGATGTGATATCTCAATGCTTATACCAAACCTGAGATCCTTCCTATAACATGAGATGTGATATCCAACTCCTTCCCATTCCAATCCTGAGACACTTCCTATAGCATGAGATGTGATATCTCACTGCTTATACCAAACCTGAGACACTTCCCATAGCAGGAGATGTGATATCCAACTCCTTCCCATTCCAATCCTCAGACCCTTCCTATAGCATGAGATGTGATATCTCAATGCTTCTAATGTCAAACTTGAGACCCTACCTATAGAATGAGATGTGATATCCAAGTCCTTCCCATTCCAATCCTGAGACACTTCCTATAGCATGAGATGTGATATCTCAATGCTTCTAATACCAAACTTGAGACTCTTCCTATAACATGAGATGGGATATCCAACTCCTTCCCATTCCAATCCTGAGACCCTTTTGATAGCAGAGATGTGATATCTCAATGTTTATACCAAACCTGAGACCCTTCCTACGGCATGAGATGTCATATTCAACTCCTTCCCATTCCAATCCTGAGACCCTTCCTATAGCATGAGATTTGATATCCAACTCCTTCCCATTCCAATCCTGAGACCCTTCCTATAGCATGAGATGTGATGTCTCAATGCTTCTAATACCAAACCTGAGATCCTTCCTATAACATGAGATCTGATATCCAACTCGTTCCATTCCAATCCTGAGACCCTTCCTATAGCATGAGATGTGATATCTCAATGCTTATACCAAACCTGAGACCCTTCCTATAGCATGAGATGTGATATCCAACTCCTTCCCATTCCAATCCTGAGACCCTTCCTATAGCATGAGATGTGATATCTCAATGCTTCTAATACCAAACCTGAGATCCTTCCTCTAACATGAAATGTGAGATCCAACTCCTTCCCTTTCCAAACCTAAGAGCCTATCTATAGCATGAGATGTGATATCCAAGTCCTTCACATTCCAACCCTTAGACCCTTCCTACAGCATGCAATATGATATCTCAATGATTCCAATAACAAACCTGAGACCCGTCCTATAACATGAGTAGGGATATCCAACTCCTTCCCATTCCAATCCTGAGACACTTCCGATAGCAGAGATGTGATATCTCAATGTTTATACCAAACCTGAGACCCTTCCTATAACATGAGATGTGATATCCAACTCCTTCCCGTTCCAAACCTGAGACCCTTCCTTTAGCATGAGATGTGATATCCAGCTCCTTCCCATTCCAATCCTGAGACACTTCCGATAGCATGAGATGTGATATCTCAATGCTTCTACCAAACCTGAGACCCTTCCTTTAGCATGAGATGTGATATCCAACTCCTTCCCATTCCAATCCTGAGACCCTTCCTATAGCATGAGATGTGATATCTCAATACTTCTAATACCAAACCTGAGATCCTTCCGATAACATGAGATGTGATATCTCAATACTTCTAATACCAAACCTGAGATCCATCCTATAACATGAGATGTGATATCCAACTCCTTCCCTTTCCAAACCTGAGAGCCGTTCTATAGCATGAGATGTGATAACCAGGTCCTTCCCATTCCAATCCTTAGACCCTTCCTACAGCATGCAATATGATATCTCAATGATTCTAATAACAAACCTGAGACCCGTCCTATAGCATGAGATATGATATCCAAGTCCTTCCCATTCCAATCCTGAGACCCTTCCTATAACACGAAATGTGATATCCAACTCCTTCCCATTCCAACCTGAGACCCTTCCTATAGCATGAGATGGGATATCCAACTTCTTCCAAATCCAATACTGATACCCTTCCGATAGCATGAGATGTGATATCCCAATGCTTCTACCAAACCTGAGACCCATACTATGGCATGAGATGTGATATCAAACTCCTTCCCATTCCAATCCTGAGACCCTTCCTATAGCTTGAGGTGTGATATCCAACTCCTTCCCATTCCAATTCTGAGACCCTTCTTATACCATGAGACTTGATATCTCAATGCTTCTAATATTAAACCTGAGACCCGTCCTATAACATGAGATGTGATATCCAAATCCTTCCCCTTCCAAACCTTAGACCCTTCCTTTATCATGAGATGTGATATCCAACTCCTTCCCATTCCAACCTGAGACACTTCCTATAGCATGAGAAGGGATATCCAACTCCTTCCCAATCCAATCCTGAGACCCTTCCGATAGCAGAGATGTGATATCTCAATGCTTATACCAAACCTGAGACCCTTCCTATGGCATGAGATGTGATATCCAACTCCTTGCCATTCAAATCCTGAGACCCTTCCTATAGCATGAGAAGGGATATCCAACTCCTTCCCAATCCAATCCTGAGACCCTTCCGATAGCAGCGACGTGATATCTCAATGCTTCTACCAAACCTGAGACCCTTCCTTTAGCATGAGATGTGATATCCAAATCCTTCACATTCCAATCCTGAGACCCGTCCTATAGCATGAGATGTGATATCTCAATGCTTATACCAAACCTGAGACCCTTCCTATAGCATGAGATGTGATATCCAACTGCTTCTCATTCCAATCCTGAGACCCTTCCTATAGCATGAGATGCGATATCTCAATGCTTCTAATACCAAACCTGAGATCCTTCCTCTAACATGAAATGTGATATCCAACTCCTTCCCTTTCCAAACCTAAGAGCCTATCTATAGCATGAGATGTGATATCCAAGTCCTTCACATTCCAACCCTTAGACCCTTCCTACAGCATGCAATATGATATCTCAATGATTCTAATAACAAACCTGAGACCCGTCCTATAACATGAGATGGGATATCCAACTCCTTCCCATTCCAATCCTGAGACACTTCCGATAGCAGAGATGTGATATCTCAATGCTTATACCAAACCTGAGACCCTTCCTATAACATGAGATGTGATATCCAAATCCTTCCCGTTCCAAACCTGAGACCCTTCCTTTAGCATGAGATGTGATATCCAGCTCCTTCCCATTCCAATCCTGAGACACTTCCGATAGCATGAGATGTGATATCTCAATGCTTCTAATATCAAAACTGAGACCCTCCCTATAGCATGATATGTGATATCTAAGTCCTTCCCATTCCAATCCTGAGACCCTCCCTATAGCATGAGATGTGATATCCAACTCCTTCCCATTCCAATCCTGAGACCCTTCCTATAGCATGAGATATGATATCTCAATACTTCTAATACCAAACGTGAGATCCTTCCGATAACATGAGATGTGATATCCAAATCCTTCCCCTTCCAAACCTGAGACCCTCCCTTTAGCATGAAATGTGATATCCAACTCCTTCCTATTCCAATCCTGAGACTCTTCTGATAGCATGAGATGTGATATCTCAATGCTTCTAATACCAAACCTGAGATCCTTCCGATAGCATGAGATGTGATATCTCAATGCTTCTAATACCAAGCCTGAGATCCTTCCTATAACATGAGATGTGATATCCAAATCCTTCCCCTTCCAAACCTGAGACCCTCCCTTTAGCATGAGATGTGATATCTAACTCCTTCCCATTCCATTCCTGAGACCCTTCTGATAGCATGAGATGTGATATCTCAATGCCTCTAATACCAAACCTGAGATCCTACCTCTAACATGAAATGAGATATCCAACTCTTTCCCCTTCCAAACCTGAGAGCCTTCCTATAGCATGAGATGTGATATCCAAGTCCTTCCCATTCCAATACTGAGACCCTTCCTATAGCTTGAGATGTGATATCCAACTCCTTCCCATTCCAATTCTGAGACCCTTCCTATAGCATGAGATGTGATATCTCAATGCTTATACCAAACCTGAGAGCCTACCTATAGCATGAGATGTGATATCCAAGTCCATCCCATTCCAATCCTTAGACCCTTCCTACAGCATGCGATGTGATATCTCAATGATTCTAATACCAAACCAGAGACTCTTCCTATAACATGAGATGGGATATCCAACTCCTTCCCATTCCAATTCTGAGACCCTTCCTATACTATGAGACTTGATATCTCAATGCTTCTAATACCAAACCTGAGACCCGTAATATAACATGAGATGTGATATCCAAATCCTTCCCCTTCCAAACCTTAGACCCTTCCTTTATCATGAGATGTGATATCCAACTCCTTCCCATTCCAATCCTGAGACCCTTCCGATATCATGAGATGTGATATCTCAAAGCTTCTAATATCAAACTTGAGACCCTCCCTATAGCATGAGATGTGATATCCAAGTCCTTCCCATTCCAATCCTGAGACCCTTCCTATAGCATGAGATGTGATATCTCAATGCTTCTAATACCAAACCTGAGACCCTTCCTATAACATGAGATGGGAATATCCAACTCCTTCCCATTCCAATCTTCAGACCCTTCCGATAGCAGAGATGTGATATCTCAATGCTTATACCACACCTGAGATCCTTCCTATAACATGAGATGTGATATCCAACTCCTTCCCATTCCAATCCTGAGACACTTCCTATAGCATGAGATGTGATATCTCACTGCTTATACCATACCTGAGACCCTTCCCATAGCAGATGTGATATCCAACTCCTTCCCATTCCAATCCTCAGACCCTTCCTATAGCATGAGATGTGATATCTCAATGCTTCTAATGTCAAACTTGAGACCCTACCTATAGCAGGAGATGTGATATCCAAGTCCTTCCCATTCCAATCCTGAGACACTTCCTATAGCATGAGATGTGATATCTCAATGCTTCTAATACCAAACCTGAGACACTTCCTATAACATGAGATGGGATATCCAACTCCTTCCAATTCCAATCCTGAGACCCTTTTGATAGCAGAGATGTGATATCTCAATGTTTATACCAAACCTGAGACCCTTCCTACGGCATGAGATGTCATATTCAACTCCTACCCATTCCAATCCTGAGACCCTTCCTATAGCATGAGATTTGATATCCAACTCCTTCCCATTCCAATCCTGAGACCCTTCCTATAGCATGAGATGTGATGTCTCAATGCTTCTAATACCAAACCTGAGACCCTTCCTATAACATGAGATGGGAATATCCAACTCCTTCCCATTCCAATCTTGAGACCCTTCCGATAGCAGAGATGTGATATCTCAATGCTTATACCAAACCTGAGATCCTTCCTATAACATGAGATGTGATATCCAACTCCTTCCCATTCCAATCCTGAGACACTTCCTATAGCATGAGATGTGATATCTCACTGCTTATACCAAACCTGAGACACTTCCCATAGCAGGAGATGTGATATCCAACTCCTTCCCATTCCAATCCTCAGACCCTTCCTATAGCATGAGATGTGATATCTCAATGCTTCTAATGTCAAACTTGAGACCCTACCTATAGAATGAGATGTGATATCCAAGTCCTTCCCATTCCAATCCTGAGACACTTCCTATAGCATGAGATGTGATATCTCAATGCTTCTAATACCAAACTTGAGACTCTTCCTATAACATGAGATGGGATATCCAACTCCTTCCCATTCCAATCCTGAGACCCTTTTGATAGCAGAGATGTGATATCTCAATGTTTATACCAAACCTGAGACCCTTCCTACGGCATGAGATGTCATATTCAACTCCTTCCCATTCCAATCCTGAGACCCTTCCTATAGCATGAGATTTGATATCCAACTCCTTCCCATTCCAATCCTGAGACCCTTCCTATAGCATGAGATGTGATGTCTCAATGCTTCTAATACCAAACCTGAGATCCTTCCTATAACATGAGATCTGATATCCAACTCCTTCCATTCCAATCCTGAGACCCTTCCTATAGCATGAGATGTGATATCTCAATGCTTATACCAAATCTGAGACCCTTCCTATAGCATGAGATGTGATATCCAACTCCTTCCCATTCCAATCCTGAGACCCTTCCTATAGCATGAGATGTGATATCTCAATGCTTCTAATACCAAACCTGAGATCCTTCCTCTAACATGAAATGTGAGATCCAACTCCTTCCCTTTCCAAACCTAAGAGCCTATCTATAGCATGAGATGTGATATCCAAGTCCTTCACATTCCAACCCTTAGACCCTTCCTACAGCATGCAATATGATATCTCAATGATTCCAATAACAAACCTGAGACCCGTCCTATAACATGAGTAGGGATATCCAACTCCTTCCCATTCCAATCCTGAGACACTTCCGATAGCAGAGATGTGATATCTCAATGTTTATACCAAACCTGAGACCCTTCCTATAACATGAGATGTGATATCCAACTCCTTCCCGTTCCAAACCTGAGACCCTTCCTTTAGCATGAGATGTGATATCCAGCTCCTTCCCATTCCAATCCTGAGACACTTCCGATAGCATGAGATGTGATATCTCAATGCTTCTACCAAACCTGAGACCCTTCCTTTAGCATGAGATGTGATATCCAACTCCTTCCCATTCCAATCCTGAGACCCTTCCTATAGCATGAGATGTGATATCTCAATACTTCTAATACCAAACCTGAGATCCTTCCGATAACATGAGATGTGATATCTCAATACTTCTAATACCAAACCTGAGATCCATCCTATAACATGAGATGTGATATCCAACTCCTTCCCTTTCCAAACCTGAGAGCCGTTCTATAGCATGAGATGTGATAACCAGGTCCTTCCCATTCCAATCCTTAGACCCTTCCTACAGCATGCAATATGATATCTCAATGATTCTAATAACAAACCTGAGACCCGTCCTATAGCATGAGATATGATATCCAAGTCCTTCCCATTCCAATCCTGAGACCCTTCCTATAACACGAAATGTGATATCCAACTCCTTCCCATTCCAACCTGAGACCCTTCCTATAGCATGAGATGGGATATCCAACTTCTTCCAAATCCAATACTGATACCCTTCCGATAGCATGAGATGTGATATCCCAATGCTTCTACCAAACCTGAGACCCATACTATGGCATGAGATGTGATATCAAACTCCTTCCCATTCCAATCCTGAGACCCTTCCTGTAGCTTGAGGTGTGATATCCAACTCCTTCCCATTCCAATTCTGAGACCCTTCTTATACCATGAGACTTGATATCTCAATGCTTCTAATATTAAACCTGAGACCCGTCCTATAACATGAGATGTGATATCCAAATCCTTCCCCTTCCAAACCTTAGACCCTTCCTTTATCATGAGATGTGATATCCAACTCCTTCCCATTCCAATCCTGAGACCCTTCCGATATCATGAGATTTGTTATCTCAATGCTTCTAATATCAAACTTGAGACCCTCCCTATAGCATGAGATGTGACATCCAAGTCCTTCCCATTCCAATCCTGAGACCCTTCCTATAGCATGAGATGTGATATCTCTATGCTTCTAATACCAAACCTGAGACCCTTCCTATAACATGAGATGGGATATCCAACTCCTTCCCATTCCAATCCTGAGACCTTTCCGATAGCAGAGATGTGATATCTCAATGCTTATACCAAACCTGAGAACCTTCCTATGGCCTGAGATGTCATATACAACTCCTTCCCATTCCAATCCTGAGACCCTTCCTTTAGCATGAGATGTGATATCTCAATGCTTATACCAAATCTGAGACCCTTCCTATAGCATGAGATGTGATATCCAATTCCTTCCCATTCCAATCCTGAGACCCTTCCTATAGCATGAGATGTGATATCTCAATGCTTATACCAAACCTGAGAGCCTACCTATAACATGAGATGTGATATCCAAGTCTATCCCATTCCAATCCTTAGACCCTTCCTACAGCATGCGATGTGATATCTCAATAATTCTAATACCAAACCAGAGACTCTTCCTATAACATGAGATGGGATATCCAACTCCTTCCCATTCCAATCCTGAGCCGCTTCCGATAGCAGAGATGTGATATCTCAATGCTTATACCAAACCTGAGACCCTTCCTATAACATGAGATGTGATATCCAACTCCTTCCCGTTCCAAACCTGAGACACTAACTATAGCATATGTGATATCCAACTCCTTCCCATTCCAAACATGAGACCCTTCCTATAGCAAGAAAGTAATATCCAACTCCTACCCATTCCAATCCTGAGACCCTTCCTATAGCAAGAGATGTGATATCCAAATCCTTCCCATTCCAATCCTGAGACCCTTCCTATAACATGAGATGTGATATCCAACTCCTTCCCATTCCAACCTGAGACACTTCCTATAGCATGAGAAGGGATATCCAACTCCTTCCCAATCCAATCCTGAGACCCTTCCGATAGCAGAGATGTGATATCTCAATGCTTATACCAAACCTGAGTCCCTTCCTATGGCATGAGATGTGATATCCAACTCCTTGCCATTCAAATCCTGAGACCCTTCCTATAGCATGAGAAGGGATATCCAACTCCTTCCCAATCCAATCCTGAGACCCTTCCGATAGCAGCGACGTGATATCTCAATGCTTCTACCAAACCTGAGACCCTTCCTTTAGCATGAGATGTGATATCCAAATCCTTCACATTCCAATCCTGAGACCCTTCCTATAGCATGAGATGTGATATCTCAATGCTTCTAATACCAAACCTGAGATCCTTCCTATAACATGAGATGTGATATCGAATTCCTTCCCATTCCAAACCTGAGACCCTTCCTATTGGATGAGATGTGATATCCAACTCCTTCCCATTCCAACCTTGAGACCCTTCCTATAGCATGAGATGTGATGTCTCAATGCTTCTAATACCAAACCTGAGATCCTTCCTATAACATGAGATGTGATATCCAACTCCTTCCATTCCAATCCTGAGACCCGTCCTATAGCATGAGATGTGATATCTCAAGGCTTATACCAAACCTGAGACCCTTCCTATAGCATGAGATGTGATATCCAACTGCTTCCCATTCCAATCCTGAGACCCTTCCTATAGCATGAGATGTGATATCTCAATGCTTCTAATACCAAACCTGAGATCCTTCCTCTAACATGAAATGTGATATCCAACTCCTTCCCTTTCCAAACCTAAGAGCCTATCTATAGCATGAGATGTGATATCCAAGTCCTTCACATTCCAACCCTTAGACCCTTCCTACAGCATGCAATATGATATCTCAATGATTCTAATAACAAACCTGAGACCCGTCCTATAACATGAGATGGGATATCCAACTCCTTCCCATTCCAATCCTGAGACACTTCCGATAGCAGAGATGTGATATCTCAATGCTTATACCAAACCTGAGACCCTTCCTATAACATGAGATGTGATATCCAAATCCTTCCCGTTCCAAACCTGAGGCCCTTCCTTTAGCATGAGATGTGATATCCAGCTCCTTCCCATTCCAATCCTGAGACACTTCCGATAGCATGATATGTGATATCTCAATGCTTCTAATATCAAAACTGAGACCCTCCCTATAGCATGATATGTGATATCTAAGTCCTTCCCATTCCAATCCTGAGACCCTCCCTATAGCATGAGATGTGATATCCAACTCCTTCCCATTCCAATCCTGAGACCCTTCCTATAGCATGAGATATGATATCTCAATACTTCTAATACCAAACGTGAGATCCTTCCGATAACATGAGATGTGATATCCAAATCCTTCCCCTTCCAAACCTGAGACCCTCCCTTTAGCATGAAATGTGATATCCAACTCCTTCCTATTCCAATCCTGAGACTCTTCTGATAGCATGAGATGTGATATCTCAATGCTTCTAATACCAAACCTGAGATCCTTCCGATAGCATGAGATGTGATATCTCAATGCTTCTAATACCAAACCTGAGATCCTTCCTATAACATGAGATGTGATATCCAAATCCTTCCCCTTCCAAACCTGAGACCCTCCCTTTAGCATGAGATGTGATATCTAAATCCTTCCCATTCCATTCCTGAGACCCTTCTGATAGCATGAGATGTGATATCTCAATGCCTCTAATACCAAACCTGAGATCCTACCTCTAACATGAAATGAGATATCCAACTCTTTCCCCTTCCAAACCTGAGAGCCTTCCTATAGCATGAGATGTGATATCCAAGTCCTTCCCATTCCAATACTGAGACCCTTCCTATAGCTTGAGATGTGATATCCAACTCCTTCCCATTCCAATTCTGAGAGCCTTCCTATAGCATGAGATGTGATATCTCAATGCTTATACCAAACCTGAGAGCCTACCTATAACATGAGATGTGATATCCAAGTCCATCCCATTCCAATCCTTAGACCCTTCCTACAGCATGCGATGTGATATCTCAATGATTCTAATACCAAACCAGAGACTCTTCCTATAACATGAGATGGGATATCCAACTCCTTCCCATTCCAATTCTGAGACCCTTCCTATACTATGAGACTTGATATCTCAATGCTTCTAATACCAAACCTGAGACCCGTAATATAACATGAGATGTGATATCCAAATCCTTCCCCTTCCAAACCTTAGACCCTTCCTTTATCATGAGATGTGATATCCAACTCCTTCCCATTCCAATCCTGAGACCCTTCCGATATCATGAGATGTGATATCTCAAAGCTTCTAATATCAAACTTGAGACCCTCCCTATAGCATGAGATGTGATATCCAAGTCCTTCCCATTCCAATCCTGAGACCCTTCCTATAGCATGAGATGTGATATCTCAATGCTTCTAATACCAAACCTGAGACCCTTCCTATAACATGAGATGGGAATATCCAACTCCTTCCCATTCCAATCTTGAGACCCTTCCGATAGCAGAGATGTGATATCTCAATGCTTATACCAAACCTGAGATCCTTCCTATAACATGAGATGTGATATCCAACTCCTTCCCATTCCAATCCTGAGACACTTCCTATAGCATGAGATGTGATATCTCACTGCTTATACCAAACCTGAGACACTTCCCATAGCAGGAGATGTGATATCCAACTCCTTCCCATTCCAATCCTCAGACCCTTCCTATAGCATGAGATGTGATATCTCAATGCTTCTAATGTCAAACTTGAGACCCTACCTATAGAATGAGATGTGATATCCAAGTCCTTCCCATTCCAATCCTGAGACACTTCCTATAGCATGAGATGTGATATCTCAATGCTTCTAATACCAAACTTGAGACTCTTCCTATAACATGAGATGGGATATCCAACTCCTTCCCATTCCAATCCTGAGACCCTTTTGATAGCAGAGATGTGATATCTCAATGTTTATACCAAACCTGAGACCCTTCCTACGGCATGAGATGTCATATTCAACTCCTTCCCATTCCAATCCTGAGACCCTTCCTATAGCATGAGATTTGATATCCAACTCCTTCCCATTCCAATCCTGAGACCCTTCCTATAGCATGAGATGTGATGTCTCAATGCTTCTAATACCAAACCTGAGATCCTTCCTATAACATGAGATCTGATATCCAACTCGTTCCATTCCAATCCTGAGACCCTTCCTATAGCATGAGATGTGATATCTCAATGCTTATACCAAACCTGAGACCCTTCCTATAGCATGAGATGTGATATCCAACTCCTTCCCATTCCAATCCTGAGACCCTTCCTATAGCATGAGATGTGATATCTCAATGCTTCTAATACCAAACCTGAGATCCTTCCTCTAACATGAAATGTGAGATCCAACTCCTTCCCTTTCCAAACCTAAGAGCCTATCTATAGCATGAGATGTGATATCCAAGTCCTTCACATTCCAACCCTTAGACCCTTCCTACAGCATGCAATATGATATCTCAATGATTCCAATAACAAACCTGAGACCCGTCCTATAACATGAGTAGGGATATCCAACTCCTTCCCATTCCAATCCTGAGACACTTCCGATAGCAGAGATGTGATATCTCAATGTTTATACCAAACCTGAGACCCTTCCTATAACATGAGATGTGATATCCAACTCCTTCCCGTTCCAAACCTGAGACCCTTCCTTTAGCATGAGATGTGATATCCAGCTCCTTCCCATTCCAATCCTGAGACACTTCCGATAGCATGAGATGTGATATCTCAATGCTTCTACCAAACCTGAGACCCTTCCTTTAGCATGAGATGTGATATCCAACTCCTTCCCATTCCAATCCTGAGACCCTTCCTATAGCATGAGATGTGATATCTCAATACTTCTAATACCAAACCTGAGATCCTTCCGATAACATGAGATGTGATATCTCAATACTTCTAATACCAAACCTGAGATCCATCCTATAACATGAGATGTGATATCCAACTCCTTCCCTTTCCAAACCTGAGAGCCGTTCTATAGCATGAGATGTGATAACCAGGTCCTTCCCATTCCAATCCTTAGACCCTTCCTACAGCATGCAATATGATATCTCAATGATTCTAATAACAAACCTGAGACCCGTCCTATAGCATGAGATATGATATCCAAGTCCTTCCCATTCCAATCCTGAGACCCTTCCTATAACACGAAATGTGATATCCAACTCCTTCCCATTCCAACCTGAGACCCTTCCTATAGCATGAGATGGGATATCCAACTTCTTCCAAATCCAATACTGATACCCTTCCGATAGCATGAGATGTGATATCCCAATGCTTCTACCAAACCTGAGACCCATACTATGGCATGAGATGTGATATCAAACTCCTTCCCATTCCAATCCTGAGACCCTTCCTATAGCTTGAGGTGTGATATCCAACTCCTTCCCATTCCAATTCTGAGACCCTTCTTATACCATGAGACTTGATATCTCAATGCTTCTAATATTAAACCTGAGACCCGTCCTATAACATGAGATGTGATATCCAAATCCTTCCCCTTCCAAACCTTAGACCCTTCCTTTATCATGAGATGTGATATCCAACTCCTTCCCATTCCAATCCTGAGACCCTTCCGATATCATGAGATGTGATATCTCAAAGCTTCTAATATCAAACTTGAGACCCTACCTATAGCATGAGATGTGACATCTAAGTCCTTCCCATTCCAATCCTGAGACCCTTCCTATAGCATGAGATGTGATATCTCTATGCTTCTAATACCAAACCTGAGACCCTTCCTATAACATGAGATGGGATATCCAACTCCTTCCCATTCCAATCCTGAGACCTTTCCGATAGCAGAGATGTGATATCTCAATGCTTATACCAAACCTGATAACCTTCCTATTGCCTGAGATGTCATATACAACTCCTTCCCATTCCAATCCTGAGACCCTTCCTTTAGCATGAGATGTGATATCTCAATGCTTATACCAAATCTGAGACCCTTCCTATAGCATGAGATGTGATATCCAATTCCTTCCCATTCCAATCCTGTGACCCTTCCTATAGCATGAGATGTGATATCTCAATGCTTATAGCAAACCTGAGAGCCTACCTATAACATGAGATGTGATATCCAAGTCCATCCCATTCCAATCCTTAGACCCTTCCTACAGCATGCGATGTGATATCTCAATGATTCTAATACCAAACCAGAGACTCTTCCTATAACATGAGATGGGATATCCAACTCCTTCCCATTCCAATCCTGAGCCGCTTCCGATAGCAGAGATGTGATATCTCAATGCTTATACCAAACCTGAGACCCTTCCTATAACATGAGATGTGATATCCAACTCCTTCCCGTTCCAAACCTGAGACACTAACTATAGCATATGTGATATCCAACTCCTTCCCATTCCAAACATGAGACCCTTCCTATAGCAAGAAAGTAATATCCAACTCCTACCCATTCCAATCCTGAGACCCTTCCTATAGCAAGAGATGTGATATCCAAATCCTTCCCATTCCAATCCTGAGACCCTTCCTATAACATGAGATGTGATATCCAACTCCTTCCCATTCCAACCTGAGACACTTCCTATAGCATGAGAAGGGATATCCAACTCATTCCCAATCCAATCCTGAGACCCTTCCGATAGCAGAGATGTGATATCTCAATGCTTATACCAAACCTGAGACCCTTCCTATGGCATGAGATGTGATATCCAACTCCTTGCCATTCAAATCCTGAGACCCTTCCTATAGCATGAGAAGGGATATCCAACTCCTTCCCAATCCAATCCTGAGACCCTTCCGATACAGCGACGTGATATCTCAATGCTTCTACCAAACCTGAGACCCTTCCTTTAGCATGAGATGTGATATCCAAATCCTTCACATTCCAATCCTGAGACCCTTCCTATAGCATGAGATGTGATATCTCAATGCTTCTAATACCAAACCTGAGATCCTTCCTATAACATGAGATGTGATATCCAATTCCTTCCCATTCCAAACCTGAGACCCTTCCTATTGGATGAGATGTGATATCCAACTCCTTCCCATTCCAACCCTGAGACCCTTCCTATAGCATGAGATGTGATGTCTCAATGCTTCTAATACCAAACCTGAGATCCTTCCTATAACATGAGATGTGATATCCAACTCCTTCCATTCCAATCCTGAGACCCGTCCTATAGCATGAGATGTGATATCTCAATGCTTATACCAAACCTGAGACCCTTCCTATAGCATGAGATGTGATATCCAACTGCTTCCCATTCCAATCCTGAGACCCTTCCTATAGCATGAGATGTGATATCTCAATGCTTCTAATACCAAACCTGAGATCCTTCCTCTAACATGAAATGTGATATCCAACTCCTTCCCTTTCCAAACCTAAGAGCCTATCTATAGCATGAGATGTGATATCCAAGTCCTTCACATTCCAACCCTTAGACCCTTCCTACAGCATGCAATATGATATCTCAATGATTCTAATAACAAACCTGAGACCCGTCCTATAACATGAGATGGGATATCCAACTCCTTCCCATTCCAATCCTGAGACACTTCCGATAGCAGAGATGTGATATCTCAATGCTTATACCAAACCTGAGACCCTTCCTATAACATGAGATGTGATATCCAAATCCTTCCCGTTCCAAACCTGAGACCCTTCCTTTAGCATGAGATGTGATATCCAGCTCCTTCCCATTCCAATCCTGAGACACTTCCGATAGCATGAGATGTGATATCTCAATGCTTCTAATATCAAAACTGAGACCCTCCCTATAGCATGATATGTGATATCTAAGTCCTTCCCATTCCAATCCCGAGACCCTCCCTATAGCATGAGATGTGATATCCAACTCCTTCCAATTCCAATCATGAGACCCTTCCTATAGCATGAGATGTGATATCTCAATGCTTCTACCAAACCTGAGACCCTTCCTTTAGCATGAGATGTGATATACAACTCCTTCCCATTCCAATCCTGAGACCCTTCCTATAGCATGAGATGTGATATCTCAATACTTCTAATACCAAACCTGAGATCCTTCCGATAACATGAGATGTGATATCTCAATACTTCTAATACCAAACCTGAGATCCATCCTATAACATGAGATGTGATATCCAACTCCTTCCCTTTCCAAACCTGAGAGCCGTTCTATAGCATGAGATGTGATAACCAGGTCCTTCCCATTCCAATCCTTAGACCCTTCCTACAGCATGCAATATGATATCTCAATGATTCTAATAACAAACCTGAGACCCGTCCTATAGCATGAGATATGATATCCAAGTCCTTCCCATTCCAATCCTGAGACCCTTCCTATAACACGAAATGTGATATCCAACTCCTTCCCATTCCAACCTGAGACCCTTCCTATAGCATGAGATGGGATATCCAACTTCTTCCAAATCCAATACTGATACCCTTCCGATAGCATGAGATGTGATATCCCAATGCTTCTACCAAACCTGAGACCCATACTATGGCATGAGATGTGATATCAAACTCCTTCCCATTCCAATCCTGAGACCCTTCCTATAGCTTGAGGTGTGATATCCAACTCCTTCCCATTCCAATTCTGAGACCCTTCTTATACCATGAGACTTGATATCTCAATGCTTCTAATATTAAACCTGAGACCCGTCCTATAACATGAGATGTGATATCCAAATCCTTCCCCTTCCAAACCTTAGACCCTTCCTTTATCATGAGATGTGATATCCAACTCCTTCCCATTCCAATCCTGAGACCCTTCCGATATCATGAGATTTGTTATCTCAATGCTTCTAATATCAAACTTGAGACCCTACCTATAGCATGAGATGTGACATCCAAGTCCTTCCCATTCCAATCCTGAGACCCTTCCTATAGCATGAGATGTGATATCTCTATGCTTCTAATACCAAACCTGAGACCCTTCCTATAACATGAGATGGGATATCCAACTCCTTCCCATTCCAATCCTGAGACCTTTCCGATAGCAGAGATGTGATATCTCAATGCTTATACCAAACCTGAGAACCTTCCTATGGCCTGAGATGTCATATACAACTCCTTCCCATTCCAATCCTGAGACCCTTCCTTTAGCATGAGATGTGATATCTCAATGCTTATACCAAATCTGAGACCCTTCCTATAGCATGAGATGTGATATCCAATTCCTTCACATTCCAATCCTGTGACCCTTCCTATAGCATGAGATGTGATATCTCAATGCTTATAGCAAACCTGAGAAGCTACCTATAACATGAGATGTGATATCCAAGTCCATCCCATTCCAATCCTTAGACCCTTCCTACAGCATGCTATGTGATATCTCAATGATTCTAATACCAAACCAGAGACTCTTCCTATAACATGAGATGGGATATCCAACTCCTTCCCATTCCATTCCTGAGCCGCTTCCGATAGCAGAGATGTGATATCTCAATGCTTATACCAAACCTGAGACCCTTCCTATAACATGAGATGTGATATCCAACTCCTTCCCGTTCCAAACCTGAGACACTAACTATAGCATATGTGATATCCAACTCCTTCCCATTCCAAACATGAGACCCTTCCTATAGCAAGAAAGTAATATCCAACTCCTACCCATTCCAATCCTGAGACCCTTCCTATAGCAAGAGATGTGATATCCAAATCCTTCCCATTCCAATCCTGAGACCCTTCCTATAACATGAGATGTGATATCCAACTCCTTCCCATTCCAACCTGAGACACTTCCTATAGCATGAGAAGGGATATCCAACTCCTTCCCAATCCAATCCTGAGACCCTTCCGATAGCAGAGATGTGATATCTCAATGCTTATACCAAACCTGAGACCCTTCCTATGGCATGAGATGTGATATCCAACTCCTTGCCATTCAAATCCTGAGACCCTTCCTATAGCATGAGAAGGGATATCCAACTCCTTCCCAATCCAATCCTGAGACCCTTCCGATAGCAGCGACGTGATATCTCAATGCTTCTACCAAACCTGAGACCCTTCCTTTAGCATGAGATGTGATATCCAAATCCTTCACATTCCAATCCTGAGACCCTTCCTATAGCATGAGATGTGATATCTCAATGCTTCTAATACCAAACCTGAGATCCTTCCTATAACATGAGATGTGATATCCAATTCCTTCCCATTCCAAACCTGAGACCCTTCCTATTGGATGAGATGTGATATCCAACTCCTTCCCATTCCAACCCTGAGACCCTTCCTATAGCATGAGATGTGATGTCTCAATGCTTCTAATACCAAACCTGAGATCCTTCCTATAACATGAGATGTGATATCCAACTCCTTCCATTCCAATCCTGAGACCCGTCCTATAGCATGAGATGTGATATCTCAATGCTTATACCAAACCTGAGACCCTTCCTATAGCATGAGATGTGATATCCAACTGCTTCCCATTCCAATCCTGAGACCCTTCCTATAGCATGAGATGCGATATCTCAATGCTTCTAATACCAAACCTGAGATCCTTCCTCTAACATGAAATGTGATATCCAACTCCTTCCCTTTCCAAACCTAAGAGCCTATCTATAGCATGAGATGTGATATCCAAGTCCTTCACATTCCAACCCTTAGACCCTTCCTACAGCATGCAATATGATATCTCAATGATTCTAATAACAAACCTGAGACCCGTCCTATAACATGAGATGGGATATCCAACTCCTTCCCATTCCAATCCTGAGACACTTCCGATAGCAGAGATGTGATATCTCAATGCTTATACCAAACCTGAGACCCTTCCTATAACATGAGATGTGATATCCAAATCCTTCCCGTTCCAAACCTGAGACCCTTCCTTTAGCATGAGATGTGATATCCAGCTCCTTCCCATTCCAATCCTGAGACACTTCCGATAGCATGAGATGTGATATCTCAATGCTTCTAATATCAAAACTGAGACCCTCCCTATAGCATGATATGTGATATCTAAGTCCTTCCCATTCCAATCCTGAGACCCTCCCTATAGCATGAGATGTGATATCCAACTCCTTCCCATTCCAATCCTGAGACCCTTCCTATAGCATGAGATATGATATCTCAATACTTCTAATACCAAACGTGAGATCCTTCCGATAACATGAGATGTGATATCCAAATCCTTCCCCTTCCAAACCTGAGACCCTCCCTTTAGCATGAAATGTGATATCCAACTCCTTCCTATTCCAATCCTGAGACTCTTCTGATAGCATGAGATGTGATATCTCAATGCTTCTAATACCAAACCTGAGATCCTTCCGATAGCATGAGATGTGATATCTCAATGCTTCTAATACCAAACCTGAGATCCTTCCTATAACATGAGATGTGATATGCAAATCCTTCCCCTTCCAAACCTGAGACCCTCCCTTTAGCATGAGATGTGATATCTAACTCCTTCCCATTCCATTCCTGAGACCCTTCTGATAGCATGAGATGTGATATCTCAATGCCTCTAATACCAAACCTGAGATCCTACCTCTAACATGAAATGAGATATCCAACTCTTTCCCCTTCCAAACCTGAGAGCCTTCCTATAGCATGAGATGTGATGTCCAAGTCCTTCCCATTCCAATACTGAGACCCTTCCTATAGCTTGAGATGTGATATCCAACTCCTTCCCATTCCAATTCTGAGACCCTTCCTATAGCATGAGATGTGATATCTCAATGCTTATACCAAACCTGAGAGCCTACCTATAGCATGAGATGTGATATCCAAGTCCATCCCATTCCAATCCTTAGACCCTTCCTACAGCATGCGATGTGATATCTCAATGATTCTAATACCAAACCAGAGACTCTTCCTATAACATGAGATGGGATATCCAACTCCTTCCCATTCCAATTCTGAGACCCTTCCTATACTATGAGACTTGATATCTCAATGCTTCTAATACCAAACCTGAGACCCGTAATATAACATGAGATGTGATATCCAAATCCTTCCCCTTCCAAACCTTAGACCCTTCCTTTATCATGAGATGTGATATCCAACTCCTTCCCATTCCAATCCTGAGACCCTTCCGATATCATGAGATGTGATATCTCAAAGCTTCTAATATCAAACTTGAGACCCTCCCTATAGCATGAGATGTGATATCCAAGTCCTTCCCATTCCAATCCTGAGACCCTTCCTATAGCATGAGATGTGATATCTCAATGCTTCTAATACCAAACCTGAGACCCTTCCTATAACATGAGATGGGAATATCCAACTCCTTCCCATTCCAATCCTGAGACACTTCCTATAGCATGAGATGTGATATCTCACTGCTTATACCACACCTGAGATCCTTCCTATAACATGAGATGTGATATCCAACTCCTTCCCATTCCAATCCTGAGACACTTCCTATAGCATGAGATGTGATATCTCACTGCTTATACCATACCTGAGACCCTTCCCATAGCAGATGTGATATCCAACTCCTTCCCATTCCAATCCTCAGACCCTTCCTATAGCATGAGATGTGATATCTCAATGCTTCTAATGTCAAACTTGAGACCCTACCTATAGCAGGAGATGTGATATCCAAGTCCTTCCCATTCCAATCCTGAGACACTTCCTATAGCATGAGATGTGATATCTCAATGCTTCTAATACCAAACCTGAGACACTTCCTATAACATGAGATGGGATATCCAACTCCTTCCAATTCCAATCCTGAGACCCTTTTGATAGCAGAGATGTGATATCTCAATGTTTATACCAAACCTGAGACCCTTCCTACGGCATGAGATGTCATATTCAACTCCTACCCATTCCAATCCTGAGACCCTTCCTATAGCATGAGATTTGATATCCAACTCCTTCCCATTCCAATCCTGAGACCCTTCCTATAGCATGAGATGTGATGTCTCAATGCTTCTAATACCAAACCTGAGATCCTTCCTATAACATGAGATGTGATATCCAACTCCTTCCATTCCAATCCTGAGACCCTTCCTATAGCATGAGATGTGATATATCAATGCTTATACCAAACCTGAGACCCTTCCTATAGCATGAGATGTGATATCCAACTCCTTCCCATTCCAATCCTGAGACCCTTCCTATAGCCTGAGATGTGATATCCAATTCCTTCCCATTCCAATCCTGAGACCCTTCCTATAGCATGAGATGTGATATCTCAATGCTTATACCAAACCTGAGAGCCTACCTATAACATGAGATGTGATATCCAAGTCCATCCCATTCCAATCCTTAGACCCTTCCTACAGCATGCGATGTGATATCTCAATGATTCTAATACCAAACCAGAGACTCTTCCTATAACATGATATGGGATATCCAACTCCTTCCCGTTCCAAACCTGAGACACTAACTATAGCATATGTGATATCCAACTCCTTCCCATTCCAAACATGAGACCCTTCCTATAGCAAGAAAGTAATATCCAACTCCTACCCATTCCAATCCTGAGACCCTTCCTATAGCAAGAGATGTGATATCCAAATCCTTCCCATTCCAATCCTGAGACCCTTCCTATAACATGAGATGTGATATCCAACTCCTTCCCATTCCAACCTGAGACACTTCCTATAGCATGAGAAGGGATATCCAACTCCTTCCCAATCCAATCCTGAGACCCTTCCGATAGCAGAGATGTGATATCTCAATGCTTATACCAAACCTGAGACCCTTCCTATGGCATGAGATGTGATATCCAACTCCTTGCCATTCAAATCCTGAGACCCTTCCTATAGCATGAGAAGGGATATCCAACTCCTTCCCAATCCAATCCTGAGACCCTTCCGATAGCAGCGACGTGATATCTCAATGCTTCTACCAAACCTGAGACCCTTCCTTTAGCATGAGATGTGATATCCAAATCCTTCACATTCCAATCCTGAGACCCTTCCTATAGCATGAGATGTGATATCTCAATGCTTCTAATACCAAACCTGAGATCCTTCCTATAACATGAAATGTGATATCCAATTCCTTCCCATTCCAAACCTGAGACCCTTCCTATTGGATGAGATGTGATATCCAACTCCTTCCCATTCCAACCCTGAGACCCTTCCTATAGCATGAGATGTGATGTCTCAATGCTTCTAATACCAAACCTGAGATCCTTCCTATAACATGAGATGTGATATCCAACTCCTTCCATTCCAATCCTGAGACCCGTCCTATAGCATGAGATGTGATATCTCAATGCTTATACCAAACCTGAGACCCTTCCTATAGCATGAGATGTGATATCCAACTGCTTCCCATTCCAATCCTGAGACCCTTCCTATAGCATGAGATGTGATATCTCAATGCTTCAAATACCAAACCTGAGATCCTTCCTCTAACATGAAATATGATATCCAACTCCTTCCCTTTCCAAACCTAAGAGCCTATCTATAGCATGAGATGTGATATCCAAGTCCTTCACATTCCAACCCTTAGACCCTTCCTACAGCATGCAATATGATATCTCAATGATTCTAATAACAAACCTGAGACCCGTCCTATAACATGAGATGGGATATCCAACTCCTTCCCATTCCAATCCTGAGACACTTCCGATAGCAGAGATGTGATATCTCAATGCTTATACCAAACCTGAGACCCTTCCTATAACATGAGATGTGATATCCAAATCCTTCTCGTTCCAAACCTGAGACCCTTCCTTTAGCATGAGATGTCATATCCAGCTCCTTCCCATTCCAATCCTGAGACACATCCGATAGCATGAGATGTGATATCTCAATGCTTCTAATATCAAAACTGAGACCCTCCCTATAGCATGATATGTGATATCTAAGTCCTTCCCATTCCAATCCTGAGACCCTCCCTATATCATGAGATGTGATATCCAACTCCTTCCCATTCCAATCCTGAGACCCTTCCTATAGCATGAGA
The DNA here is from genome assembly GCF_040938575.1 of Ambystoma mexicanum. NCBI lineage: Eukaryota > Metazoa > Chordata > Amphibia > Caudata > Ambystomatidae > Ambystoma > Ambystoma mexicanum. Next base: position 102,456 of record NW_027182348.1, read on the forward strand.
TATGATATCTCAATACTTCTAATACCAAACGTGAGATCCTTCCGATAACATGAGATGTGATATCCAAATCCTTCCCCTTCCAAACCTGAGACCCTCCCTTTAGCATGAAATGTGATATCCAACTCCTTCCTATTCCAATCCTGAGACTCTTCTGATAGCATGAGATGTGATATCTCAATGCTTCTAATACCAAACCTGAGATCCTTCCGATAGCATAAGATGTGATATCTCAATGCTTCTAATACCAAACCTGAGATCCTTCCTATAACATGAGATGTGATATCCAAATCCTTCCCCTTCCAAACCTGAGACCCTCCCTTTAGCATGAGATGTGATATCTAACTCCTTCCCATTGCATTCCTGAGACCCTTCTGATAGCATGAGATGTGATATCTCAATGCCTCTAATACCAAACCTGAGATCCTACCTCTAACATGAAATGAGATATCCAACTCTTTCCCCTTCCAAACCTGAGAGCCTTCCTATAGCATGAGATGTGATATCCAAGTCCTTCCCATTCCAATACTGAGACCCTTCCTATAGCTTGAGATGTGATATCCAACTCCTTCCCATTCCAATTCTGAGACCCTTCCTACAGCATGCGATGTGAATATCTCAATGATTCTAATACCAAACCAGAGACTCTTCCTATAACATGAGATGGGATATCCAACTCCTTCCCATTCCAATTCTGAGACCCTTCCTATACTATGAGACTTGATATCTCAATGCTTCTAATACCAAACCTGAGACCCGTAATATAACATGAGATGTGATATCCAAATCCTTCCCCTTCCAAACCTTAGACCCGTCCTTTATCATGAGATGTGATATCCAACTCCTTCCCATTCCAATCCTGAGACCCTTCCGATATCATGAGATGTGATATCTCAAAGCTTCTAATATCAAACTTGAGACCCTCCCTATAGCATGAGATGTGATAACCAAGTCCTTCCCATTCCAATCCTGAGACCCTTCCTATAGCATGAGATGTGATATCTCAATGCTTCTAATACCAAACCTGAGACCCTTCCTATAACATGAGATGGGAATATCCAACTCCTTCCCATTCCAATCTTGAGACCCTTCCGATAGCAGAGATGTGATATCTCAATGCTTATACCACACCTGAGATCCTTCCTATAACATGAGATGTGATATCCAACTCCTTCCCATTCCAATCCTGAGACACTTCCTATAGCATGAGATGTGATATCTCACTGCTTATACCAAACCTGAGACCCTTCCCATAGCAGGAGATGTGATATCCAACTCCTTCCCATTCCAATCCTCAGACCCTTCCTATAGCATGAGATGTGATATCTCAAAGCTTCTAATGTCAAACTTGAGACCCTACCTATAGGATGAGATGTGATATCCAAGTCCTTCCCATTCCAATCCTGAGACACTTCCTATAGCATGAGATGTGATATCTCAATGCTTCTAATACCAAACCTGAGACTCTTCCTATAACATGAGATGGGATATCCAACTCCTTCCAATTCCAATCCTGAGACCCTTTTGATAGCAGAGATGTGATATCTCAATGTTTATACCAAACCTGAGACCCTTCCTACGGCATGAGATGTCATATTCAACTCCTTCCCATTCCAATCCTGAGACCCTTCCTATAGCATGAGATTTGATATCCAACTCCTTCCCATTCCAATCCTGAGACCCTTCCTATAGCATGAGATGTGATGTCTCAATGCTTCTAATACCAAACCTGAGATCCTTCCTATAACATGAGATGTGATATCCAACTCCTTCCATTCCAATCCTGAGACCCTTCCTATAGCATGAGATGTGATATCTCAATGCTTATACCAAACCTGAGACCCTTCCTATAGCATGAGATGTGATATCCAACTCCTTCCCATTCCAATCCTGAGACCCTTCCTATAGCCTGAGATGTGATATCCAATTCCTTCCCATTCCAATCCTGAGACCCTTCCTATAGCATGAGATGTGATATCTCAATGCTTATACCAAACCTGAGAGCCTACCTATAACATGAGATGTGATATCCAAGCGCATCCCATTCCAATCCTTAGACCCTTCCTACAGCATGCGATGTGATATCTCAATGATTCTAATACCAAACCAGAGACTCTTCCTATAACATGAGATGGGATATCCAACTCCTTCCCATTCCAATCCTGAGCCGCTTCTGATAGCAGAGATGTGATATCTCAATGCTTATACCAAACCTGAGACCCTTCCTATAACATGAGATGTGATATCCAACTCCTTCCTGTTCCAAACCTGAGACACTAACTATAGCATATGTGATATCCAACTCCTTCCCATTCCAAACATGAGACCCTTCCTATAGCAAGAAAATAATATCCAACTCCTACCCATTCCAATCCTGAGACCCTTCCTATAGCAAGAGATGTGATATCCAAATCCTTCCCATTCCAATCCTGAGACCCTTCCTATAACATGAGATGTGATATCCAACTCCTTCCCATTCCAACCTGAGACACTTCCTATAGCATGAGAAGGGATATCCAACTCCTTCCCAATCCAATCCTGAGACCCTTCCGATAGCAGAGATGTGATATCTCAATGCTTATACCAAACCTGAGACCCTTCCTATGGCATGAGATGTGATATCCAACTCCTTGCCATTCAAATCCTGAGACCCTTCCTATAGCATGAGAAGGGATATCCAACTCCTTCCCAATCCAATCCTGAGACCCTTCCGATAGCAGCGACGTGATATCTCAATGCTTCTACCAAACCTGAGACCCTTCCTTTAGCATGAGATGTGATATCCAAATCCTTCACATTCCAATCCTGAGACCCTTCCTATAGCATGAGATGTGATATCTCAATGCTTCTAATACCAAACCTGAGATCCTTCCTATAACATGAGATGTGATATCCAATTCCTTCCCATTCCAAACCTGAGACCCTTCCTATTGGATGAGATGTGATAACCAACTCCTTCCCATTCCAACCCTGAGACCCTTCCTATAGCATGAGATGTGATGTCTCAATGCTTCTAATACCAAACCTGAGATCCTTCCTATAACATGAGATGTGGTATCCAACTCCTTCCATTCCAATCCTGAGACCCGTCCTATAGCATGAGATGTGATATCTCAATGCTTATACCAAACCTGAGACCCTTCCTATAGCATGAGATGTCATATCCAACTGCTTCCCATTCCAATCCTGAGACCCTTCCTATAGCATGAGATGTGATATCTCAATGCTTCTAATACCAAACCTGAGATCCTTCCTCTAACATGAAATGTGATATCCAACACCTTCCCTTTCCAAACCTAAGAGCCTATCTATAGCATGAGATGTGATATCCAAGTCCTTCACATTCCAACCCTTAGACCCTTCCTACAGCATGCAATATGATATCTCAATGATTCTAATAACAAACCTGAGACCCGTCCTATAACATGAGATGGGATATCCAACTCCTTCCCATTCCAATCCTGAGACACTTCCGATAGCAGAGATGTGATATCTCAATGCTTATACCAAACCTGAGACCCTTCCTATAACATGAGATGTGATATCCAAATCCTTCTCGTTCCAAACCTGAGATCCTTCCTTTAGCATGAGATGTGATATCCAGCTCCTTCCCATTCCAATCCTGAGACACTTCCGATAGCATGAGATGTGATATCTCAATGCTTCTAATATCAAAACTGAGACCCTCCCTATAGCATGATATGTGATATCTAAGTCCTCCCCATTCCAATCCTGAGACACTTCCTATAGCATGAGATGTGATATCTCACTGCTTATACCACACCTGAGATCCTTCCTATAACATGAGATGTGATATCCAACTCCTTCCCATTCCAATCCTGAGACACTTCCTATAGCATGAGATGTGATATCTCACTGCTTATACCATACCTGAGACCCTTCCCATAGCAGATGTGATATCCAACTCCTTCCCATTCCAATCCTCAGACCCTTCCTATAGCATGAGATGTGATATCTCAATGCTTCTAATGTCAAACTTGAGACCCTACCTATAGCAGGAGATGTGATATCCAAGTCCTTCCCATTCCAATCCTGAGACACTTCCTATAGCATGAGATGTGATATCTCAATGCTTCTAATACCAAACCTGAGACACTTCCTATAACATGAGATGGGATATCCAACTCCTTCCAATTCCAATCCTGAGACCCTTTTGATAGCAGAGATGTGATATCTCAATATTTATACCAAACCTGAGACCCTTCCTACGGCATGAGATGTCATATTCAACTCCTACCCATTCCAATCCTGAGACCCTTCCTATAGCATGAGATTTGATATCCAACTCCTTCCCATTCCAATCCAAAGACCATTCCTATAGCATGAGATGTGATGTCTCAATGCTTCTAATACCAAACCTGAGATCCTTCCTATAACATGAGATGTGATATCCAACTCCTTCCATTCCAATCCTGAGACCCTTCCTATAGCATGAGATGTGATATATCAATGCTTATACCAAACCTGAGACCCTTCCTATAGCATGAGATGTGATATCCAACTCCTTCCCATTCCAATCCTGAGACCCTTCCTATAGCCTGAGATGTGATATCCGATTCCTTCCCATTCCAATCCTGAGACCCTTCCTATAGCATGAGATGTGATATCTCAATGCTTATACCAAACCTGAGAGCCTACCTATAACATGAGATGTGATATCCAAGTCCATCCCATTCCAATCCTTAGACCCTTCCTACAGCATGCGATGTGATATCTCAATGATTCTAATACCAAACCAGAGACTCTTCCTATAACATGATATGGGATATCCAACTCCTTCCCATTCCAATCCTGAGCCGCTTCCGATAGCAGAGATGTGATATCTCAATGCTTATACCAAACCTGAGACCCTTCCTATAACATGAGATGTGATATCCAACTCCTTCCCGTTCCAAACCTGAGACACTAACTATAGCATATGTGATATCCAACTCCTTCCCATTCCAAACATGAGACCCTTCCTATAGCAAGAAAGTAATATCCCACTCCTACCCATTCCAATCCTGAGACCCTTCCTATAGCAAGAGATGTGATATCCAAATCCTTCCCATTCCAATCCTGAGACCCTTCCTATAACATGAGATGTGATATCCAACTCCTTCCCATTCCAACCTGAGACACTTCCTATAGCATGAGAAGGGATATCCAACTCCTTCCCAATCCAATCCTGAGACCCTTCCGATAGCAGAGATGTGATATCTCAATGCTTATACCAAACCTGAGACCCTTCCTATGGCATGAGATGTGATATCCAACTCCTTGCCATTCAAATCCTGAGACCCTTCCTATAGCATGAGAAGGGATATCCAACTCCTTCCCAATCCAATCCTGAGACCCTTCCGATAGCAGCGACGTGATATCTCAATGCTTCTACCAAACCTGAGACCCTTCCTTTAGCATGAGATGTGATATCTCAATGCTTCTAATACCAAACCTGAGATCCTTCCTATAACATGAAATGTGATATCCAAATCCTTCACATTCCAATCCTGAGACCCTTCCTATAGCATGAGATGTGATATCTCAATGCTTCTAATACCAAACCTGAGATCCTTCCTATAACATGAAATGTGATATCCAATTCCTTCCCATTCCAAACCTGAGACCCTTCCTATTGGATGAGATGTGATATCCAACTCCTTCCCATTCCAACCCTGAGACCCTTCCTATAGCATGAGATGTGATGTCTCAATGCTTCTAATACCAAACCTGAGATCCTTCCTATAACATGAGATGTGATATCCAACTCCTTCCATTCCAATCCTGAGACCCGTCCTATAGCATGAGATGTGATATCTCAATGCTTATACCAAACCTGAGACCCTTCCTATAGCATGAGATGTGATATCCAACTGCTTCCCATTCCAATCCTGAGACCCTTCCTATAGCATGAGATGTGATATCTCAATGCTTCAAATACCAAACCTGAGATCCTTCCTCTAACATGAAATATGATATCCAACTCCTTCCCTTTCCAAACCTAAGAGCCTATCTATAGCATGAGATGTGATATCCAAGTCCTTCACATTCCAACCCTTAGACCCTTCCTACAGCATGCAATATGATATCTCAATGATTCTAATAACAAACCTGAGACCCGTCCTATAACATGAGATGGGATATCCAACTCCTTCCCATTCCAATCCTGAGACACTTCCGATAGCAGAGATGTGATATCTCAATGCTTATACCAAACCTGAGACCCTTCCTATAACATGAGATGTGATATCCAAATCCTTCTCGTTCCAAACCTGAGACCCTTCCTTTAGCATGAGATGTCATATCCAGCTCCTTCCCATTCCAATCCTGAGACACATCCGATAGCATGAGATGTGATATCTCAATGCTTCTAATATCAAAACTGAGACCCTCCCTATAGCATGATATGTGATATCTAAGTCCTTCCCATTCCAATCCTGAGACCCTCCCTATATCATGAGATGTGATATCCAACTCCTTCCCATTCCAATCCTGAGACCCTTCCTATAGCATGAGATATGATATCTCAATACTTCTAATACCAAACGTGAGATCCTTCCGATAACATGAGATGTGATATCCAAATCCTTCCCCTTCCAAACCTGAGACCCTCCCTTTAGCATGAAATGTGATATCCAACTCCTTCCTATTCCAATCCTGAGACTCTTCTGATAGCATGAGATGTGATATCTCAATGCTTCTAATACCAAACCTGAGATCCTTCCGATAGCATGAGATGTGATATCTCAATGCTTCTAATACCAAACCTGAGATCCTTCCTATAACATGAGATGTGATATCCAAATCCTTCCCCTTCCAAACCTGAGACCCTCCCTTTAGCATGAGATGTGATATCTAACTCCTTCCCATTGCATTCCTGAGACCCTTCTGATAGCATGAGATGTGATATCTCAATGCCTCTAATACCAAACCTGAGATCCTACCTCTAACATGAAATGAGATATCCAACTCTTTCCCCTTCCAAACCTGAGAGCCTTCCTATAGCATGAGATGTGATATCCAAGTCCTTCCCATTCCAATACTGAGACCCTTCCTATAGCTTGAGATGTGATATCCAACTCCTTCCCATTCCAATTCTGAGACCCTTCCTACAGCATGCGATGTGAATATCTCAATGATTCTAATACCAAACCAGAGACTCTTCCTATAACATGAGATGGGATATCCAACTCCTTCCCATTCCAATTCTGAGACCCTTCCTATACTATGAGACTTGATATCTCAATGCTTCTAATACCAAACCTGAGACCCGTAATATAACATGAGATGTGATATCCAAATCCTTCCCCTTCCAAACCTTAGACCCGTCCTTTATCATGAGATGTGATATCCAACTCCTTCCCATTCCAATCCTGAGACCCTTCCGATATCATGAGATGTGATATCTCAAAGCTTCTAATATCAAACTTGAGACCCTCCCTATAGCATGAGATGTGATAACCAAGTCCTTCCCATTCCAATCCTGAGACCCTTCCTATAGCATGAGATGTGATATCTCAATGCTTCTAATACCAAACCTGAGACCCTTCCTATAACATGAGATGGGAATATCCAACTCCTTCCCATTCCAATCTTGAGACCCTTCCGATAGCAGAGATGTGATATCTCAATGCTTATACCACACCTGAGATCCTTCCTATAACATGAGATGTGATATCCAACTCCTTCCCATTCCAATCCTGAGACACTTCCTATAGCATGAGATGTGATATCTCACTGCTTATACCAAACCTGAGACCCTTCCCATAGCAGGAGATGTGATATCCAACTCCTTGCCATTCCAATCCTCAGACCCTTCCTATAGCATGAGATGTGATATCTCAATGCTTCTAATGTCAAACTTGAGACCCTACCTATAGGATGCGATGTGATATCCAAGTCCTTCCCATTCCAATCCTGAGACACTTCCTATAGCATGAGATGTGATATCTCAATGCTTCTAATACCAAACCTGAGACTCTTCCTATAACATGAGATGGGATATCCAACTCCTTCCAATTCCAATCCTGAGACCCTTTTGATAGCAGAGATGTGATATCTCAATGTTTATACCAAACCTGAGACCCTTCCTACGGCATGAGATGTCATATTCAACTCCTTCCCATTCCAATCCTGAGACCCTTCCTATAGCATGAGATTTGATATCCAACTCCTTCCCATTCCAATCCTGAGACCCTTCCTATAGCATGAGATGTGATGTCTCAATGCTTCTAATACCAAACCTGAGATCCTTCCTATAACATGAGATGTGATATCCAACTCCTTCCATTCCAATCCTGAGACCCTTCCTATAGCATGAGATGTGATATCTCAATGCTTATACCAAACCTGAGAACCTTCCTATAGCATGAGATGTGATATCCAACTCCTTCCCATTCCAATCCTGAGACCCTTCCTATAGCCTGAGATGTGATATCCAATTCCTTCCCATTCCAATCCTGAGACCCTTCCTATAGCATGAGATGTGATATCTCAATGCTTATACCAAACCTGAGAGCCTACCTATAACATGAGATGTGATATCCAAGCGCATCCCATTCCAATCCTTAGACCCTTTCTACAGCATGCGATGTGATATCTCAATGATTCTAATACCAAACCAGAGACTCTTCCTATAACATGAGATGGGATATCCAACTCCTTCCCATTCCAATCCTGAGCCGCTTCTGATAGCAGAGATGTGATATCTCAATGCTTATACCAAACCTGAGACCCTTCCTATAACATGAGATGTGATATCCAACTCCTTCCTGTTCCAAACCTGAGACACTAACTATAGCATATGTGATATCCAACTCCTTCCCATTCCAAACATGAGACCCTTCCTATAGCAAGAAAATAATATCCAACTCCTACCCATTCCAATCCTGAGACCCTTCCTATAGCAAGAGATGTGATATCCAAATCCTTCCCATTCCAATCCTGAGACCCTTCCTATAACATGAGATGTGATATCCAACTCCTTCCCATTCCAACCTGAGACACTTCCTATAGCATGAGAAGGGATATCCAACTCCTTCCCAATCCAATCCTGAGACCCTTCCGATAGCAGAGATGTGATATCTCAATGCTTATACCAAACCTGAGACCCTTCCTATGGCATGAGATGTGATATCCAACTCCTTGCCATTCAAATCCTGAGACCCTTCCTATAGCATGAGAAGGGATATCCAACTCCTTCCCAATCCAATCCTGAGACCCTTCCGATAGCAGCGACGTGATATCTCAATGCTTCTACCAAACCTGAGACCCTTCCTTTAGCATGAGATGTGATATCCAAATCCTTCACATTCCAATCCTGAGACCCTTCCTATAGCATGAGATGTGATATCTCAATGCTTCTAATACCAAACCTGAGATCCTTCCTATAACATGAGATGTGATATCCAATTCCTTCCCATTCCAAACCTGAGACCCTTCCTATTGGATGAGATGTGATAACCAACTCCTTCCCATTCCAACCCTGAGACCCTTCCTATAGCATGAGATGTGATGTCTCAATGCTTCTAATACCAAACCTGAGATCCTTCCTATAACATGAGATGTGGTATCCAACTCCTTCCATTCCAATCCTGAGACCCGTCCTATAGCATGAGATGTGATATCTCAATGCTTATACCAAACCTGAGACCCTTCCTATAGCATGAGATGTCATATCCAACTGCTTCCCATTCCAATCCTGAGACCCTTCCTATAGCATGAGATGTGATATCTCAATGCTTCTAATACCAAACCTGAGATCCTTCCTCTAACATGAAATGTGATATCCAACACCTTCCCTTTCCAAACCTAAGAGCCTATCTATAGCATGAGATGTGATATCCAAGTCCTTCACATTCCAACCCTTAGACCCTTCCTACAGCATGCAATATGATATCTCAATGATTCTAATAACAAACCTGAGACCCGTCCTATAACATGAGATGGGATATCCAACTCCTTCCCATTCCAATCCTGAGACACTTCCGATAGCAGAGATGTGATATCTCAATGCTTATACCAAACCTGAGACCCTTCCTATAACATGAGATGTGATATCCAAATCCTTCTCGTTCCAAACCTGAGACCCTTCCTTTAGCATGAGATGTGATATCCAGCTCCTTCCCATTCCAATCCTGAGACACTTCCGATAGCATGAGATGTGATATCTCAATGCTTCTAATATCAAAACTGAGACCCTCCCTATAGCATGATATGTGATATCTAAGTCCTTCCCATTCCAATCCTGAGACCCTCCCTATAGCATGAGATGTGATATCCAACTCCTTCCCATTCCAATCCTGAGACCCTTCCTATAGCATGAGATATGATATCTCAATACTTCTAATACCAAACGTGAGATCCTTCCGATAACATGAGATATGATATCCAAATCCTTCCCCTTCCAAACCTGAGACCCTCCCTTTAGCATGAAATGTGATATCCAACTCCTTCCTATTCCAATCCTGAGACTCTTCTGATAGCATGAGATGTGATATCTCAATGCTTCTAATACCAAACCTGAGATCCTTCTGATAGCATGAGATGTGATATCTCAATGCCTCTAATACCAAACCTGAGATCCTACCTCTAACATGAAATGAGATATCCAACTCTTTCCCCTTCCAAACCTGAGAGCCTTCCTATAGCATGAGATGTGATATCCAAGTCCTTCCCATTCCAATACTGAGACCCTTCCTATAGCTTGAGATGTGATATCCAACTCCTTCCCATTCCAATTCTGAGACCCTTCCTATAGCATGAGATGTGATATCTCAATGCTTATACCAAACCTGAGAGCCTACCTATAGCATGAGATGTGATATCCAAGTCCATCCCATTCCAATCCTTAGACCCTTCCTACAGCATGCGATGTGAATATCTCAATGATTCTAATACCAAACCAGAGACTCTTCCTATAACATGAGATGGGATATCCAACTCCTTCCCATTCCAATTCTGAGACCCTTCCTATACTATGAGACTTGATATCTCAATGCTTCTAATACCAAACCTGAGACCCATAATATAACATGAGATGTGATATCCAAATCCTTCCCCTTCCAAACCTTAGACCCTTCCTTTATCATGAGATGTGATATCCAACTCCTTCCCATTCCAATCCTGAGACCCTTCCGATATCATGAGATGTGATATCTCAAAGCTTCTAATATCAAACTTGAGACCCTCCCTATAGCATGAGATGTGATATCCAAGTCCTTCCCATTCCAATCCTGAGACCCTTCCTATAGCATGAGATGTGATATCTCAATGCTTCTAATACCAAACCTGAGACCCTTCCTATAACATGAGATGGGAATATCCAACTCCTTCCCATTCCAATCTTGAGACCCTTCCGATAGCAGAGATGTGATATCTCAATGCTTATACCACACCTGAGATCCTTCCTATAACATGAGATGTGATATCCAACTCCTTCCCATTCCAATCCTGAGACACTTCCTATAGCATGAGATGTGATATCTCACTGCTTATACCAAACCTGAGACCCTTCCCATAGCAGGAGATGTGATATCCAACTCCTTCCCATTCCAATCCTCAGACCCTTCCTATAGCATGAGATGTGATATCTCAATGCTTCTAATGTCAAACTTGAGACCCTACATATAGCATGAGATGTGATATCCAAGTCCTTCCCATTCCAATCCTGAGACACTTCCTATAGCATGAGATGTGATATCTCAATGCTTCTAATACCAAACCTGAGACTCTTCCTATAACATGAGATGGGATATCCAACTCCTTCCAATTCCAATCCTGAGACCCTTTTGATAGCAGAGATGTGATATCTCAATGTTTATACCAAACCTGAGACCCTTCCTACGGCATGAGATGTCATATTCAACTCCTTCCCATTCCAATCCTGAGACCCTTCCTATAGCATGAGATTTGATATCCAACTCCTTCCCATTCCAATCCTGAGACCCTTCCTATAGCATGAGTTGTGATGTCTCAATGCTTCTAATACCAAACCTGAGATCCTTCCTATAACATGAGATGTGATATCCAACTCCTTCCATTCCAATCCTGAGATCCTTCCTATAGCATGAGATGTGATATATCAATGCTTATACCAAACCTGAGACCCTTCCTATAGCATGAGATGTGATATCCAACTCCTTCCCATTCCAATCCTGAGACCCTTCCTATAGCCTGAGATGTGATATCCAATTCCTTCCCATTCCAATCCTGAGACCCTTCCTATAGCATGAGATGTGATATCTCAATGCTTATACCAAACCTGAGAGCCTACCTATAACATGAGATGTGATATCCAAGTCCATCCCATTCCAATCCTTAGACCCTTCCTACAGCATGCGATGTGATATCTCAATTATTCTAATACCAAACCAGAGACTCTTCCTATAACATGAGATGGGATATCCAACTCCTTCCCATTCCAATCCTGAGCCGCTTCCGATAGCAGAGATGTGATATCTCAATGCTTATACCAAACCTGAGACCCTTCCTATAACATGAGATGTGATATCCAACTCCTTCCCGTTCCAAACCTGAGACACTAACTATAGCATATGTGATATCCAACTCCTTCCCATTCCAAACATGAGACCCTTCCTATAGCAAGAAAGTAATATCCAACTCCTACCCATTCCAATCCTGAGACCCTTCCTATAGCAAGAGATGTGATATCCAAATCCTTCCCATTCCAATCCTGAGACCCTTCCTATAACATGAGATGTGATATCCAACTTCTTCCCATTCCAACCTGAGACACTTCCTATAGCATGAGAAGGGATATCCAACTCCTTCCCAATCCAAACCTGAGACCCTTCCTATGGCATGAGATGTGATATCCAACTCCTTGCCATTCAAATCCTGAGACCCTTCCTATAGCATGAGAAGGGATATCCAACTCCTTCCCAATCCAATCCTGAGACCCTTCCGATAGCAGCGACGTGATATCTCAATGCTTCTACCAAACCTGAGATCCTTCCTATAACATGAGATGTGATATCCAATTCCTTCCCATTCCAAACCTGAGACCCTTCCTATTGGATGAGATGTGATATCCAACTCCTTCCCATTCCAACCCTGAGACCCTTCCTATAGCATGAGATGTGATGTCTCAATGCTTCTAATACCAAACCTGAGATCCTTCCTATAACATGAGATGTGATATCCAACTCCTTCCATTCCAATCCTGAGACCCGTCCTATAGCATGAGATGTGATATCTCAATGCTTATACCAAACCTGAGACCCTTCCTATAGCATGAGATGTGATATCCAACTGCTTCCCATTCCAATCCTGAGACCCTTCCTATAGCATGAGATGTGATATCTCAATGCTTCTAATACCAAACCTAAGAGCCTATCTATAGCATGAGATGTGATATCCAAGTCCTTCACATTCCAACCCTTAGACCCTTCCTACAGCATGCAATATGATATCTCAATGATTCTAATAACAAACCTGAGACCCGTCCTATAACATGAGATGGGATATCCAACTCCTTCCCATTCCAATCCTGAAACACTTCCGATAGCAGAGATGTGATATCTCAATGCTTATACCAAACCTGAGACCCTTCCTATAACATGAGATGTGATATCCAAATCCTTCTCGTTCCAAACCTGAGACCCTTCCTTTAGCATGAGATGTGATATCCAGCTCCTTCCCATTCCAATCCTGAGACACTTCCGATAGCATGAGATGTGATATCTCAATGCTTCTAATATCAAAACTGAGACCCTCCCTATAGCATGATATGTGATATCTAAGTCCTTCCCATTCCAATCCTGAGACCCTCCCTATATCATGAGATGTGATATCCAACTCCTTCCCATTCCAATCCTGAGACCCTTCCTATAGCATGAGATATGATATCTCAATACTTCTAATACCAAACGTGAGATCCTTCCGATAACATGAGATGTGATATCCAAATCCTTCCCCTTCCAAACCTGAGACCCTCCCTTTAGCATGAAATGTGATATCCAACTCCTTCCTATTCCAATCCTGAGACTCTTCTGATAGCATGAGATGTGATATCTCAATGCTTCTAATACCAAACCTGAGATCCTTCCGATAGCGAGATGTGATATCTCAATGCTTCTAATACCAAACCTGAGATCCTTCCTATAACATGAGATGTGATATCCAAATCCTTCCCCTTCCAAACCTGAGACCCTCCCTTTAGCATGAGATGTGATATCTAACTCCTTCCCATTCCATTCCTGAGACCCTTCTGATAGCATGAGATGTGATATCTCAATGCCTCTAATACCAAACCTGAGATCCTACCTCTAACATGAAATGAGATATCCAACTCTTTCCCCTTCCAAACCTGAGAGCCTTCCTATAGCATGAGATGTGATATCCAAGTCCTTCCCATTCCAATACTGAGACCCTTCCTATAGCTTGAGATGTGATATCCAACTCCTTCCCATTCCAATTCTGAGACCCTTCCTATAGCATGAGATGTGATATCTCAATGCTTATACCAAACCTGAGAGCCTACCTATAGCATGAGATGTGATATCCAAGTCCATCCCATTCCAATCCTTAGACCCTTCCTACAGCATGCGATGTGAATATCTCAATGATTCTAATACCAAACCAGAGACTCTTCCTATAACATATGGGATATCCAACTCCTTCCCATTCCAATTCTGAGACCCTTCCTATACTATGAGACTTGATATCTCAATGCTTCTAATACCAAACCTGAGACCCGTAATATAACATGAGATGTGATATCCAAATCCTTCCCCTTCCAAACCTTAGACCCATCCTTTATCATGAGATGTGATATCCAACTCCTTCCCATTCCAATCCTGAGACCCTTCCGATATCATGAGATGTGATATCTCAAAGCTTCTAATATCAAACTTGAGACCCTCCCTATAGCATGAGATGTGATATCCAAGTCCTTCCCATTCCAATCCTGAGACCCTTCCTATAGCATGAGATGTGATATCTCAATGCTTCTAATACCAAACCTGAGACCCTTCCTATAACATGAGATGGGAATATCCAACTCCTTCCCATTCCAATCTTGAGACCCTTCCGATAGCAGAGATGTGATATCTCAATGCTTATACCACACCTGAGATCCTTCCTATAACATGAGATGTGATATCCAACTCCTTCCCATTCCAATCCTGAGACACTTCCTATAGCATGAGATGTGATATCTCACTGCTTATACCAAACCTGAGACCCTTCCCATAGCAGGAGATGTGATATCCAACTCCTTCCCATCCCAATCCTCAGACCCTTCCTATAGCATGAGATGTGATATC
The DNA here is from genome assembly GCF_040938575.1 of Ambystoma mexicanum. NCBI lineage: Eukaryota > Metazoa > Chordata > Amphibia > Caudata > Ambystomatidae > Ambystoma > Ambystoma mexicanum. The sequence continues at coordinate 117,740 of NW_027182348.1, forward strand.
TCAATGCTTCTAATGTCAAACTTGAGACCCTACCTATAGCATGAGATGTGATATCCAAGTCCTTCCCATTCCAATCCTGAGACACTTCCTACAGCATGCGATGTGATATCTCAATGATTCTAATACCAAACCTGAGACCCTTCCTATAACATGAGATGTGATATCCAACTCCTTCCCGTTCCAAACCTGAGACACTAACTATAGCATATGTGATATCCAACTCCTTCCCATTCCAAACATGAGACCCTTCCTATAGCAAGAAAGTAATATCCAACTCCTACCCATTCCAATCCTGAGACCCTTCCTATAGCAAGAGATGTGATATCCAAATCCTTCCCATTCCAATCCTGAGACCCTTCCTATAACATGAGATGTGATATCCAACTCCTTCCCATTCCAACCTGAGAAACTTCCTATAGCATGAGAAGGGATATCCAACTCCTTTCCAATCCAATCCTGAGACCCTTCCGATAGCAGAGATGTGATATCTCAATGCTTATACCAAACCTGGGACCCTTCCTATGGCATGAGATGTGATATCCAACTCCTTGCCATTCAAATCCTGAGACCCTTCCTATAGCATGAGAAGGGATATCCAACTCCTTCCCAATCCAATCCTGAGACCCTTCCGATAGCAGCGACGTGATATCTCAATGCTTCTACCAAACCTGAGACCCTTCCTTTAGCATGAGATGTGATATCCAAATCCTTCACATTCCAATCCTGAGACCCTTCCTATAGCATGAGATGTGATATCTCAATGCTTCTAATACCAAACCTGAGATCCTTCCTATAACATGAGATGTGATATCCAATTCCTTCCCATTCCAAACCTGAGACCCTTCCTATTGGATGAGATGTGATATCCAACTCCTTCCTATTCCAACCCTGACACCCTTCCTATAGCATGAGATGTGATGTCTCAATGCTTCTAATACCAAACCTGAGATCCTTCCTATAACATGAGATGTGATATCCAACTCCTTCCATTCCAATCCTGAGACCCGTCCTATAGCATGAGATGTGATATCTCAATGCTTATACCAAACCTGAGACCCTTCCTATAGCATGAGATGTGATATCTCAATGCTTCTAATACCAAACCTGAGATCCTTCCTCTAACATGAAATGTGATATCCAACTCCTTCCCTTTCCAAACCTAAGAGCCTATCTATAGCATGAGATGTGATATCCAAGTCCATCACATTCCAACCTTTAGACCCTTCCTACAGCATGCAATATGATATCTCAATGATTCTAATAACAAACCTGAGACCCGTCCTATAACATGAGATGGGATATCCAACTCCTTCCCATTCCAATCCTGAGACACTTCCGATAGCAGAGATGTGATATCTCAATGCTTATACCAAACCTGAGACCCTTCCTATAACATGAGATGTGATATCCAAATCCTTCTCGTTCCAAACCTGAGACCCTTCCTTTAGCATGAGATGTGATATCCAGCTCCTTCCCATTCCAATCCTGAGACACTTCCGATAGCATGAGATGTGATATCTCAATGCTTCTAATATCAAAACTGAGACCCTCCCTATAGCATGATATGTGATATCTAAGTCCTTCCCATTCCAATCCTGAGACCCTCCCTATAGCATGAGATGTGATATCCAACTCCTTCCCATTCCAATCCTGAGACCCTTCCTATAGCATGAGATATGATATCTCAATACTTCTAATACCAAACGTGAGATCCTTCCGATAACATGAGATGTGATATCCAAATCCTTCCCCTTCCAAACCTGAGACCCTCCCTTTAGCATGAAATGTGATATCCAACTCCTTCCTATTCCAATCCTGAGACTCTTCTGATGCATGAGATGCGATATCTCAATGCTTCTAATACCAAACCTGAGATCCTTCCGATAGCATGAGATGTGATATCTCAATGCTTCTAATACCAAACCTGAGATCCTTCCTATAACATGAGATGTGATATCCAAATCCTTCCCCTTCCAAACCTGAGACCCTCCCTTTAGCATGAGATGTGATATCTAACTCCTTCCCATTCCATTCCTGAGACCCTTCTGATAGCATGAGATGTGATATCTCAATGCTTCTAATACCAAACCTGAGATCCTACCTCTAACATGAAATGAGATATCCAACTCTTTCCCCTTCCAAACCTGAGAGCCTTCCTATAGCATGAGATGTGATATCCAAGTCCTTCCCATTCCAATACTGAGACCCTTCCTATAGCTTGAGATGTGATATCCAACTCCTTCCCATTCCAATTCTGAGACCCTTCCTATAGCATGAGATGTGATATCTCAATGCTTATACCAAACCTGAGAGCCTACCTATAGCATGAGATGTGATATCCAAGTCCATCCCATTCCAATCCTTAGACCCTTCCTACAGCATGCGATGTGAATATCTCAATGATTCTAATACCAAACCAGAGACTCTTCCTATAACATGGCATGGGATATCCAACTCCTTCCCATTCCAATTCTGAGACCCTTCCTATACTATGAGACTTGATTTCTCAATGCTTCTAATACCAAACCTGAGACCCGTAATATAACATGAGATGTGATATCCAAATCCTTCCCCTTCCAAACCTTAGACCCTTCCTTTATCATGAGATGTGATATCCAACTCCTTCCCATTCCAATCCTGAGACCCTTCCGATATCATGAGATGTGATATCTCAAAGCTTCTAATATCAAACTTGATACCCTCCCTATAGCATGAGATGGGATATCCAACTCCTTCCAATTCCAATCCTGAGACCCTTTTGATAGCAGAGATGTGATATCTCAATGTTTATACCAAACCTGAGACCCTTCCTACGGCATGAGATGTCATATTCAACTCCTTCCCATTCCAATCCTGAGACCCTTCCTATAGCATGAGATGTGATGTCTCAATGCTTCTAATACCAAACCTGAGATCCTTCCTATAACATGAGATGTGATATCCAACTCCTTCCATTCCAATCCTGAGACCCTTCCTATAGCATGAGATGTGATATCTCAATGCTTATACCAAACCTGAGATCCTTCCTCTAACATGAAATGTGATATCCAACTCCTTCACTTTCCAAACCTGAGAGCCTATCTATAGCATGAGATGTGATATCCAAGTCCTTCCCATTCCAATCCTTAGACCCTTCCTACAGCATGCAATATGATATCTCAATGATTCTAATAAAAAACCTGAGACCCGTCCTATAACATGAGATGGGATATCCAACTCCTTCCCATTCCAATCCTGAGACACGTCCGATAGCAGAGATGTGATATCTCAATGTTTATACCAAACCTGAGACCCTTCCTATAACATGAGATGTGATATCCAACTCCTTCCCGTTCCAAACCTGAGACCCTTCCTTTAGCATGAGATGTGATATCCAGCTCCTTCCCATTCCAATCCTGAGACACTTCTGATAGCATAAGATGTGATATCTCAATGCTTCTAATATCAAAACTGAGACCCTCCCTATAGCATATGTGATATCTAAGTCCTTCCCATTCCAATCCTGAGACCCTTCCTATAGCATGAGATGTGATATCTCAATGCTTCTACCAAACCTGAGACCCTTCCTTTAGCATGAGATGTGATATCCAACTCCTTCCCATTCCAATCCTGAGACCCTTCCTATAGCATGAGATGTGATATCTCAATACTTCTAATACCAAACCTGAGATCCTTCCGATAACATGAGATGTGATATCTCAATACTTCTAATACCAAACCTGAGATCCATCCTATAACATGAGATGTGATATCCAAATCCTTCCCCTTCCAAACCTGAGACCCTCCCTTTAGCATGAGATGTGATATCCAACTCCTTCCCATTCCAATCCTGAGACCCTTCTGATAGCATAAGATATGATATCTCAATGCTTCTATACCAAACCTGAGATCCTTCTGATAGCATGAGATGTGATATCTCAATGCTTCTAATACCAAACCTGAGATCCTACCTCTAACATGAAATGTGATATCCAACTCTTTCCCCTTGCAAACCTGAGAGCCTTCCTATAGCATGAGATGTGATATCCAAGTCCTTCCCATTCCAATCCTGAGACCCTTCCTATAACATGAGATGTGATATCCAACTCCTTCCCATTCCAACCTGAGACCCTTCCTATAGCATGAGATGGGATATCCAACTCCTTCCAAATCCAATCCCGATACCCTTCCGATAGCATGAGATGTGATATCCCAATGCTTCTACCAAACCTGAGACCCATATTATGGCATGAGATGTGATATCAAACTCCTTCCCATTCTAATCCTGAGACCCTTCCTATACCATGAGACTTGATATCTCAATGCTTCTAATACCAAACCTGAGACCCGTCCTATAACATGAGATGTGATATCCAAATCCTTCCCCTTCCAAACCTTAGACCCTTCCTTTATCATGAGATGTGATATCCAACTCCTTCCCATTCCAATCTTGAGACCCTTCCGATATCATGAAATGTTATATCTCAATGCTTCTATCAAACTTGAGACCCTCCCTATAGCATGAGATGTGATATCCAAGTCCTTCCCATTCCAATCCTGAGACCCTTCCTATAGCATGAGATGTGATATCTCAATGCTTCTAATACCAAACCTGAGACCCTTCCTATAACATGAGATGGGAATATCCAACTCCTTCCCATTCCAATCCTTAGACCCTTCCTACAGCATGCAATATGATATCTCAATGATTTTAATAAAAAACCTGAGACCCGTCCTATAACATGAGATGGGATATCCAACTCCTTCCCATTCCAATCCTGAGACACTTCCGATGGTAGGGATGTGATATCTCAATGTTTATACCAAACCTGAGACCTTTCCTATATGAGATGTGATATCCAACTCCTTCCCATTCCAATCCTGAGACCCTTCCTATAGCATGAGATGTGATATCCAACTCCATCCCATTCCAATCCTGAGACCCTTCTGATAGCATAAGATATGATATCTCAATGCTTCTATACCAAACCTGAGATCCTTCTGATAGCATATGTGATATCTCAATGCTTCTAATACCAAACCTGAGATCCTACATCTAACATGAAATGTGATATCCAACTCTTTCCCCTTGCAAACCTGAGAGCCTTCCTATAGCATGAGATGTGATATCCAAGTCCTTCCCTTTCCAATCCTGAGACCATTCCTATAACATGAGATGTGATATCCAACTCCTTCCCATTCCAACCTGAGACCCTTCCTATAGCATGAGATGGGATATCCAACTCCTTCCAAATCCAATCCCGATACCCTTCCGATAGCATGAGATGTGATATCCCAATGCTTCTACCAAACCTGAGACCCATATTATGGCATGAGATGTGATATCAAACTCCTTCCCATTCTAATCCTGAGACCCTTCCTATACCATGAGACTTGATATCTCAATGCTTCTAATACCAAACCTGAGACCCGTCCTATAACATGAGATGTGATATCCAAATCCTTCCCCTTCCAAACCTTAGACCCTTCCTTTATCATGAGATGTGATATCCAACTCCTTCCCATTCCAATCTTGAGACCCTTTCCGATATCATGAAATGTGAATTCTCAATGCTTCTATCAAACTTGAGACCCTCCCTATAGCATGAGATGTGATATCCAAGTCCTTCCCATTCCAATCCTGAGACCCTTCCTATAGCATGAGATGTGATATCTCAATGCTTCTAATACCAAACCTGAGACCCTTCCTATAACATGAGATGGGAATATCCAACTCCTTCCCATTCCAATCCTTAGACCCTTCCTACAGCATGCAATATGATATCTCAATGATTTTAATAAAAAACCTGAGACCCGTCCTATAACATGAGATGGGATATCCAACTCCTTCCCATTCCAATCCTGAGACACTTCCGATGGTAGAGATGTGATATCTCAATGTTTATACCAAACCTGAGACCCTTCCTATAACATGAGATGTGATATCCAACTCCTTCCCATTCCAATCCTGAGACCCTTCCTATAGCATGAGATGTGATATCCAACTCCATCCCATTCCAATCCTGAGACCCTTCCTATAGCATGAGATGTGATGTCTCAATGCTTCTAATACCAAACCTGAGATCCTTCCTTTAACATGAGATGTGATATCCAACTCCTTCCATTCCAATCCTTAGACCCTTCCTACAGCATGCAATATGATATCTCAATGATTTTAATAAAAAACCTGAGACCCTTCCTATAACATGAGATGTGATATCCAACTCCTTCCCGTTCCAAACCTGAGACCCTTCCTTTAGCATGAGATGTGATATCCAGCTCCTTCCCATTCCAATCCTGAGACACTTCCGATAGCATGAGATGTGATATCTCAAGGCTTCTAATATCAAAACTGAGACCCTCTCTATAGCATGATATGTGATATCTAAGTCCTTCCCATTCCAATCCTGAGACCCTATAGCATGAGATGTGATATCTCAATGCTTATCCTTGATTCCTGTAGTAAATTGATTTCCTTTGCAGGCCGACTCCTGTCACGAATGCCTTGTCTGCATGCATTCTCCCCTGGCCATTCGCTCACCGTGGCTATTTGCCTACCCCCTTCCTCTCTCAGTGGATGGACTTCTCCATCCTTGCCTCCTACCACTCAACTCCGCCTACTTGGAGAATTCAACATGAACCTGTATGCTTCCTGACCTGGACTTTTACGAGATCTGCAACTCTTCATGTCGCTGGCCCTACACACTGCAGGGAATACTCGGGATTTTCTGATCTCAGACCTCCCCCTCTGTAACCCTCTCAACAATCCTCTCCCGTGGTGATCAAGTTCTCATCTCCAAAGAAGGCTAACTGCCAGCTATTCCTCCTCAGAGGAGTTCTCCCTTTCTGTCCCTGCTCCCTGCACAGTTTCGCGTTGCAAACACTCGCTTTCCTGCTCTCTGGTTTAGACGCTTTTCCTTCTCAGAGGCCTTCTTCCTTTCTGCCCTTTTCGCGTTGCAAGTACTCGCTTCCCAGCTCTCTGGTTTAGACGCGTGTTCCCTGCCTTCTCTCCTCTTCCCGCTGCCTTCAAATCAAAAAATGAGCTCCAAAAGATACACAGTGCTCAGAATGCTCTATAACACCCATTATTCAACATATAGCCGTAACCCGCTAGACGTATCGAAACGTGCTGTAAACTAGCAAAAACAGCTAGAAAATGTACTTTCCTCGCGTTTTTGTAAATGCTAATTCTGATGGGTTCCCATGTATGTACTGTCCGTGCGTTTGTTGTCGAATCCTGAAGTTTTTAACCACTGTTCTCCCATACAAGGGGGGGTCAACGTCTACTGCTGTTCACAGGCTGAATGTATACGGCTGAAATCTTCAAGGCATTATCAGCTTTCCTGACTGTTTTGGAACGTGTATTTGCCATCTGTTAATGCAGTCGCCCTGTGTTCATCGTCCCTTCTACTTCACAGGCTGCCTACCAGCTGCTCCTCCTCATAGGCGTTCATCCTTTCTGTCCCTGCTCCCTGCACCGTTCCGCGTTGCATGTACTCGCTTCCCAGCTCTCTGGTTTAGATGCGTGTTCCCTGCCTTCTCTCCTCTTCGTACAGCCTTCCAATGAGCTCCACAAGATAGTGTTCAGAATGCTTTATAACCCCATTATTCAACATATAGCTGTAACCCGCTAGACGTATTGAAACGTGCTAAAAACGAGCAGAAACAGCTCGAAAATGTACTTTTCTCGCGTTTTGGTAAATGCGAATTCTGGTGGATTCCCATTTTGTACTCTGTTCGTGCGTTTGTTCAGTCGAATCCTGGTCTTTTGAACCACTCTTCTCCCATACAAAGGAGGGTCAAATTGTGTTGTTCACAGGCTGAATTTATACTGCTGAAATGCTCGCTTCCCTGCTCTCTGGTTTAGACTCGTGTACCCTGCATTTACCAAAACGCGAGGGAAGTACATTTTCTAGCTGTTTTTGCTAGTTTTTAGCACGTTTCAATACGTCTAGCGGGTTACAGCTATATGTTGAATAATGGGTGTTATAAAGCATTCTGAACACTATCATGTGGAGCAAATTGGAAGGCTGTAGCAAGAGGAGAGAAGGCAGGGAACACGCATCTAAACCAGAGAGCTGGGACGCGAGTACATGCAACGCGAAACGGTGCAGGGAGCAGGGACAGAAAGGATGAACACTTATGAGGAGGAGCAGCTGGTAGTTAGCCTGCAAAGGAGAGAAGAATGTGATCACTAGGGGAGTGCAGCCTGTAAACTAGAAGGAACGATGAACAAAGGGCGACTGCATTAACAGATGGCAAATACACGTTCCAAAACAGTCAGGAAAGCTGATAATGCCTTGAAGATTTCAGCCGTATACATTCAGCCTGTGAACAGCAGATGTTGACCCCCCCTCCCTAGTATGGGAGAACAGTGGTTAAAAACTTCAGGATTCGACACAAAGGCACGGACACAGTACATACAAAATGGGAACCCACCAGAATTCGCCTTTACAAAAACGCGAGGGAAGTACATTTTCTAGCTATTTTTGTAGTTTTTAGCACGTTTCAATACGTCTAGCGGGTTACAGCTATATGTTGAATAATGGGGTTATAAAGCATTCTGAACACTATCTAGTGGAGCTCATAGGAAGGCTGTAGGAAGAGGAGAGAATGCAGGGAACACGCATCTAAACCAGAGAGCAGGGAAGCGAGCATTTCAGCAGTATAAATTCAGCCTGTGAACAACACATTTTGACCCTCCTTTGTATGGGAGAAGAGTGGTTCAAAAGACCAGGATTCGACTGAACAAACGCACGAACAGAGTACAAAATGGGAATCCACCAGAATTCGCATTTACCAAAACGCGAGAAAAGTACATTTTCGAGCTGTTTCTGCTCGTTTTTAGCACGTTTCAATACGTCTAGCGGGTTACAGCTATATGTTGAATAATGGGGTTATAAAGCATTCTGAACACTATCTTGTGGAGCTCATTGGAAGGCTGTACGAAGAGGAGAGAAGGCAGGGAACACGCATCTAAACCAGAGAGCTGGGAAGCGAGTACATGCAACGCGGAACGGTGCAGGGAGCAGGGACAGAAAGGATGAACGCCTATGAGGAGGAGCAGCTGGTAGTCAGCCTGGTCTGGAGAGAAGAATGTGATCACCAGGGGCGTGCAGCCTGTGAAGTAGAAGGGACGATGAACACAGGGCGACTGCATTAACAGATGGCAAATACACGTTCCAAAACAGTCAGGAAAGCTGATAATGCCTTGAAGATTTCAGCCGTATACATTCAGCCTGTGAACAGCAGTAGACGTTGACCCCCCCTTGTATGGGAGAACAGTGGTTAAAAACTTCAGGATTCGACAACAAACGCACGGACAGTACATACATGGGAACCCATCAGAATTAGCATTTACAAAAACGCGAGGAAAGTACATTTTCTAGCTGTTTTTGCTAGTTTACAGCACGTTTCAATACGTCTAGCGGGTTACGGCTATATGTTGAATAATGGGTGTTATAGAGCATTCTGAGCACTGTGTATCTTTTGGAGCTCATTTTTTGATTTGAAGGCAGCGGGAAGAGGAGAGAAGGCAGGGAACACGCGTCTAAACCAGAGAGCTGGGAAGCGAGTACTTGCAACGCGAAAAGGGCAGAAAGGAAGAAGGCCTCTGAGAAGGAAAAGCGTCTAAACCAGAGAGCAGGAAAGCGAGTGTTTGCAACGCGAAACTGTGCAGGGAGCAGGGACAGAAAGGGAGAACTCCTCTGAGGAGGAATAGCTGGCAGTTAGCCTTCTTTGGAGATGAGAACTTGATCACCACGGGAGAGGATTGTTGAGAGGGTTACAGAGGGGGAGGTCTGAGATCAGAAAATCCCGAGTATTCCCTGCAGTGTGTAGGGCCAGCGACATGAAGAGTTGCAGATCTCGTAAAAGTCCAGGTCAGGAAGCATACAGGTTCATGTTGAATTCTCCAAGTAGGCGGAGTTGAGTGGTAGGAGGCAAGGATGGAGAAGTCCATCCACTGAGAGAGGAAGGGGGTAGGCAAATAGCCACGGTGAGCGAATGGCCAGGGGAGAATGCATGCAGACAAGGCATTCGTGACAGGAGTCGGCCTGCAAAGGAAATCAATTTACTACAGGAATCAAGGATAAGCATTGAGATATCACATCTCATGCTATAGGGTCTCAGGATTGGAATGGGAAGGACTTAGATATCACATATCATGCTATAGAGAGGGTCTCAGTTTTGATATTAGAAGCCTTGAGATATCACATCTCATGCTATCGGAAGTGTCTCAGGATTGGAATGGGAAGGAGCTGGATATCACATCTCATGCTAAAGGAAGGGTCTCAGGTTTGGAACGGGAAGGAGTTGGATATCACATCTCATGTTATGGGAAGGGTCTCGGGTTTGGTATAAACATTGAGATATCACATCTCTGCTATCGGAAGTGTCTCAGGATTGGAATGGGAAGGAGTTGGATATCCCATCTCATGTTATAGGACGGGTCTCAGGTTTTTTATTAAAATCATTGAGATATCATATTGCATGCTGTAGGAAGGGTCTAAGGATTGGAATGGAAGGAGTTGGATATCGCATCTCATGTTAAAGGAAGGATCTCAGGTTTGGTATTAGAAGCATTGAGACATCACATCTCATGGTATAGGAAGGGTCTCAGGATTGGAATGGGAAGGACTTGGATATCACATCTCATGCTATAGGGAGGGTCTCAAGTTTGATAGAAGCATTGAGATATCACATTTCATGATATCGGAAGGGTCTCAAGATTGGAATGGGAAGGAGTTGGATATCACATCTCATGATAAAGGAAGGGTCTAAGGTTTGGAAGGGGAAGGATTTGGATATCACATCTCATGTTATAGGACGGGTCTCAGGTTTGGTATTAGAAGCATTGAGATATCAAGTCTCATGGTATAGGAAGGGTCTCAGGATTAGAATGGGAAGGAGTTTGATATCACATCTCATGCCATAATATGGGTCTCAGGTTTGGTAGAAGCATTGGGATATCACATCTCATGCTATCGGAAGGGTATCGGGATTGGATTTGGAAGGAGTTGGATATCCCATCTCATGCTATAGGAAGGGTCTCACGTTGGAATGGGAAGGAGTTGGATATCACATCTCATGTTATAGGAAGGGTCTCAGGATTGGAATGGGAAGGACTTGGATATCACATCTCATGGTATAGGAAGGCTCTCAGGTTTGCAAGGGGAAAGAGTTGGATATCACATTTCATGTTAGAGGTAGGATCTCAGGTTTGGTATTAGAAGCATTGAGATATCACATCTCATGCTATCAGAAGGATCTCAGGTTTGGTATAGAAGCATTGAGATATCATATCTTATGCTATCAGAAGGGTCTCAGGATTGGAATGGGAAGGAGTTGGATATCACATCTCATGCTAAAGGGAGGGTCTCAGGTTTGGAAGGGGAAGGATTTGGATATCACATCTCATGTTATAGGATGGATCTCAGGTTTGGTAGAAGTATTGAGATATCACATCTCATGTTATCGGAAGGATCTCAGGTTTGGTATTAGAAGTATTGAGATATCACATCTCATGCTATAGGAAGGGTCTCAGGATTGGAATGGGAAGGAGTTGGATATCACATCTCATGCTAAAGGAAGGGTCTCAGGTTTGGTAGAAGCATTGAGATATCACATCTCATGCTATAGGAAGCGTCTCAGGATTGGAATGGGAAGGACTTAGATATCACATATGCTATAGGGAGGGTCTCAGTTTTGATATTAGAAGCATTGAGATATCACATCTTATGCTATCAGAAGTGTCTCAGGATTGGAATGGGAAGGAGCTGGATATCACATCTCATGCTAAAGGAAGGGTCTCAGGTTTGGAACGGGAAGGAGTTGGATATCACATCTCATGTTATAGGAAGGGTCTCAGGTTTGGTATAAACATTGAGATATCACATCTCTGCTATCGGACGTGTCTCAGGATTGGAATGGGAAGGAGTTGGATATCCCATCTCATGTTATAGGACGGGTCTCAGGTTTTTTATTAGAATCATTGAGATATCATATTGCATGCTGTAGGAAGGGTCTAGGGATTGGAATGGGAAGGACTTGGATATCACATCTCATGCTATAGATAGGCTCTCAGATTTGGAAAGTGAAGGAGTTGGATATCACATTTCATGTTAGAGGAAGGATCTCAGGTTTGGTATTAGAGGCATTGAGATATCACATCTCATGCTATAGGAAGGGTCTCAGGATTGGAATGCGAAGGAGTTGGATATCACATCTCATGCTATAGGAAGGGTCTCAGGTTTGGTATAAGCATTGAGATATCACATCTCATGCTATAGGAAGGGTCTCAGGATTGGAATGGAAGGAGTTGGATATCACATCTCATGTTATAGGAAGGATCTCAGGTTTGGTATTAGAAGCATTGAGACATCACATCTCATGCTATAGGAAGGGTCTCAGGATTGGAATGGGAAGGAGTTGAATATGACATCTCATGCCGTAGGAAGGGTCTCAGGTTTGGTATAAAAATTGAGATATCACATCTCTGCTATCAAAAGGGTCTCAGGATTGGAATTGGAAGGAGTTGGATATCCCATCTCATGTTATAGGAAGAGTCTCAGGTTTGGTATTAGAAGCATTGAGATTTCACATCTCATGCTATAGGAAGGGTCTCAGGTTTGGTATAAACATTGAGATATCACATCTCTGCTATCGGACGTGTCTCAGGATTGGAATGGGAAGGAGTTGGATATCCCATCTCATGTTATAGGACGGGTCTCAGGTTTTTTATTAGAATCATTGAGATATCATATTGCATGCTGTAGGAAGGGTCTAGGGATTGGAATGGGAAGGACTTGGATATCACATCTCATGCTATAGATAGGCTCTCAGATTTGGAAAGTGAAGGAGTTGGATATCACATTTCATGTTAGAGGAAGGATCTCAGGTTTGGTATTAGAGGCATTGAGATATCACATCTCATGCTATAGGAAGGGTCTCAGGATTGGAATGGGAAGGAGTTGGATATCACATCTCATGCTATAGGAAGGGTCTCAGGTTTGGTATAAGCATTGAGATATCACATCTCATGCTATAGGAAGGGTCTCAGGATTGGAATGGAAGGAGTTGGATATCACATCTCATGTTATAGGAAGGATCTCAGGTTTGGTATTAGAAGCATTGAGACATCACATCTCATGCTATAGGAAGGGTCTCAGGATTGGAATGGGAAGGAGTTGAATATGACATCTCATGCCGTAGGAAGGGTCTCAGGTTTGGTATAAACATTGAGATATCACATCTCTGCTATCAAAAGGGTCTCAGGATTGGAATTGGAAGGAGTTGGATATCCCATCTCATGTTATAGGAAGAGTCTCAGGTTTGGTATTAGAAGCATTGAGATATCACATCTCATGCTATAGGAAGTGTCTCAGGATTGGAATGGGAAAGACTTGGATATCACATCTCATGCTATAGGTAGGGTCTCAAGTTTGACATTAGAAGCATTGAGATATCACATCTCATGCTATATGAAGGGTCTGAGGATTGGAATGGGAAGGAGTTGGATATCACATCTCCTGCTATGGGAAGGGTCTCAGGTTTGGTATAAGCAGTGAGATATCACATCTCATGCTATAGGAAGTGTCTCAGGATTGGAATGGGAAGGAGTTGGATATCACATCTCATGTTATAGGAAGGATCTCAGGTGTGGTATAAGCATTGAGATATCACATCTCTGCTATTGGAAGGGTCTCAAGATTGTAATGGGAAGGAGTTGGATATTCCCATCTCATCTTATAGGAAGGGTCTCAGGTTTGGTATTAGAAGCATTGAGATATCACATCTCATGCTATAGGAAGGGTCTCAGGATTGGAATGGGAAGGACTTGGATATCACATCTCATGCTATAGGGAGGGTCTCAAGTTTGATATTAAACGCTTTGAGATATCACATCTCATGATATCGGAAGGGTCTCAGGATTGGAATGGGAAGGAGTTGGATATCACATCTCATGATAAAGGAAGGGTCTAAGGTTTGGAAGGGGAAGGATTTGGATATCACATCTCATGTTATATTACGGGTCTCAGGTTTGGTATTAGAAGCATTGAGATATCAAGTCTCATAGTATAGGAAGGGTCTCATAATTGGAATGGGAAGGAGTTGGATATCCCATCTCATGTTATAGGAAGAGTCTCTGGTTTGGTATTAGAATCATTGAGATATTCACATCGCATGCTGTAGGAAGGGTCTAAGGATTGGAATGGGATGGACTTGGATATCACATCTCATGCTATAGGTAGGCTCTCAGGTTTGGTATAAGCATTGAGATATCACATCTCATGCTATAGGAAGGGTCTCAGAATTGGAATGGGAAGGAGTTGGATATCACATCTCAAGCTATAGGAAGGGTCTCAGTATTGGAATGGGAAGGACTTGGATATCACATCTCATGCTATAGGAAGGCTCTCAGGTTTGGAAGGGGAAAGAGTTGGATATCTCATTTAATGTTAGAGGTATGATCTCAGGTTTGGTATTAGAGGCATTGAGATATCACATCTCATGCTATCAGAAGGGTCTCAGGAATGGAATGGGAAGGTGTTAGATATCACATCTCATGCTAAAGGGGGGGTCTCAGGTTTGGAAGGGGAAGGATTTGGATATCACATCTCATGTTATAGGAAGGATCTCAGGTTTGGTATTAGAAGCATTGAGATATCACATCTCATGCTATCGGAAGGATCTCAGGTTTGGTATTAGAAGCATTGAGATATCACATCTCATGCTATCAGAAGAGTCTCAGGATTGGAATAGGAAGGAGTTGGATATCACATTTCATGCTAAAGGGAGGGTCTCAGGTTTGGAAGGGGAAGGATTTGGATATCACATCTCATGTTATCGGAAGGATCTCACGTTTGGTATTAGAAGTATTGAGATATCATATCTCATGCTATAGGAAGGGTCTCAGGATTGGAATGGGAAGGAGTTGGATATCACATCTCATGCTATAGGGAGGGTCTCAGGATTGGAATGGGAAGGACTTAGATATCACATATCATGCTATAGGGAGGGTCTCAGTTTTGATATTAGAAGCATTGAGATATCACATCTCATGCTATCGGAAGTGTCTCAGGATTGGAATGGGAAGGAGCTGGATATCACATCTCATGCTAAAGGAAGTGTCTCAGGTTTGGAACGAGAAGGATTTGGATATCACATCTCATGTTATAGGAAGGGTCTCAGGTTTGGTATAAGCATTGAGATATCACATCTCTGCTATCGGAAGTGTCTCAGGATTGGAATGGGAAGGAGTTGGATATCCCATCTCATGTTATAGGACGGGTCTCAGGTTTGTTATTAGAATCATTGAGATATCATATTGCATGCTGTAGGAAGGGTCTAAGGGTTGGAATGTGAAGGACTTGGATATCACATCTCATGCTATAGATAGGCTCTTAGGTTTGGAAAGGGAAGGAGTTGGATATCACATTTCATGTTAGAGGAAGGATCTCAGGTTTGGTATTAGAAGCATTGAGATATCACATCTTATGCTATAGGAAGGGTCTCAGGATTGGAATGGGAAGCAGTTGGATATGACATATGCTATAGGAAGGGTCTCAGGTTTGGTATAAGCATTGAGATATCACATCTCATGCTATAGGACGGGTCTCAGGATTGGAATGGAAGGAGTTGGATATCACATCTCATGTTATAGGAAGGATCTCAGGTTTGGTATTAGAAGCATTGAGACATCACATCTCATGCTATAGGAAGGGTCTCAGGGTTGGAATGGGAAGGAGTTGGATATCACATCTCATCCAATAGGAAGGGTCTCAGGTTTGGAATGGGAAGGAATTGGATATCACATCTCATGTTATAGGACGGGTCTCAGGTTTGTTATTAGAATCATTGAGATATCACATCGCATGCTGTAGGAAGGGTCTAAGGATTGGAATGGGATGGACTTGGATATCACATCTCATATTATAGGTAGGCTCTCAGGTTTGGTATAAGCATTGAGATATCACATCTCATGCTATAGGAAGGGTCTCAGGATTGGAATGGGAAGGAATTGGATATCACATCTCAGGCTATAGGAAGGGTCTCCGGATTGGAATGGGAAGGAGTTGGATATCACATCTCATGCTATAGGAAGGGTCTCAGGTTTGGTATAAGCATTGAGATATCACATCTCATGCTATAGGAAGGGTCTCAGGATTGGAATGGAAGGAGTTGGATATCACATCTCATGTTATAGGAAGGATCTCAGGTTTGGTATTAGAAGCATTGAGACATCACATCTCATGCTATAGGAAGGGTCTCAGGATTGGAATGGGAAGGAGTTGGATATCAAATCTCATGCTATAGGAAGGGTCTCAGGATTGGAATGGGAAGGAGTTGAATATGACATCTCATGCCGTAGGAAGGGTCTCAGGTTTGGTATAAACATTGAGATATCACATCTCTGCTATCAAAAGGGTCTCAGGATTGGAATTGGAAGGAGTTGGATATCCCATCTCATGTTATAGGAAGAGTCTCAGGTTTGGTATTAGAAGCATTGAGATATCACATCTCATGCTATAGGAAGTGTCTCAGGATTGGAATGGGAAGGACTTGGATATCACATCTCATGCTATAGGTAGGGTCTCAAGTTTGACATTAGAAGCATTGAGATATCACATCTCATGCTATAGGAAGGGTCTGAGGATTGGAATGGGAAGGAGTTGGATATCACATCTCCTGCTATGGGAAGGGTCTCAGGTTTGGTATAAGCAGTGAGATATCACATCTCATGCTATAGGAAGTGTCTCAGGATTGGAATGGGAAGGAGTTGGATATCACATCTCATGTTATAGGAAGGATCTCAGGTGTGGTATAAGCATTGAGATATCACATCTCTGCTATCGGAAGGGTCTCAAGATTGGAATGGGAAGGAGTTGGATATTCCCATCTCATGTTATAGGAACGGTCTCAGGTTTGGTATTAGAAGCATTGAGATATCACATCTCATGCTATAGGAAGGGTCTCAGGATTGGAATGGGAAGGACTTGGATATCACATCTCATGCTATAGGGAGGGTCTCAAGTTTGATATTAGAAGCTTTGAGATATCACATCTCATGATATCGGAAGGGTCTCAGGATTGGAATGGGAAGGAGTTGGATATCACATCTCATGATAAAGGAAGGGTCTAAGGTTTGGAAGGGGAAGGATTTGGATATCACATCTCATGTTATATTACGGGTCTCAGGTTTGGTATTAGAAGCCTTGAGATATCAAGTCTCATAGTATAGGAAGGGTCTCAGAATTGGAATGGGAAGGAGTTGGATATCCCATCTCATGTTATAGGAAGAGTCTCTGGTTTGGTATTAGAATCATTGAGATATTCACATCGCATGCTGTAGGAAGGGTCTAAGGATTGGAATGGGATGGACTTGGATATCACATCTCATGCTATAGGTAGGCTCTCAGGTTTGGTATAAGCATTGAGATATCACATCTCATGCTATAGGAAGGGTCTCAGAATTGGAATGGGAAGGAGTTGGATATCACATCTCAAGCTATAGGAAGGGTCTCAGTATTGGAATGGGAAGGACCTGGATATCACATCTCATGCTATAGGAAGGCTCTCAGGTTTGGAAGGGGAAAGAGTTGAATATCTCATTTCATGTTAGAGGTAGGATCTCAGGTTTGGTATTAGAGGCATTGAGATATCACATCTCATGCTATCAGAAGGGTCTCAGGAATGGAATGGGAAGGAGTTAGATATCACATCTCATGCTAAAGGGAGGGTCTCAGGTTTGGAAGGGGAAGGATTTGGATATCACATCTCATGTTATAGGAAGGATCTCAGGTTTGGTATTAGAAGCATTGAGATATCACATCTCATGCTATCGGAAGGATCTCAGGTTTGGTATTAGAAGCATTGAGATATCACATCTCATGCTATCAGAAGAGTCTCAGGATTGGAATAGGAAGGAGTTGGATATCACATTTCATGCTAAAGGGAGGGTCTCAGGTTTGGAAGGGGAAGGATTTGGATATCACATCTCATGTTATCGGAAGGATCTCACGTTTGGTATTAGAAGTATTGAGATATCATATCTCATGCTATAGGAAGGGTCTCAGGATTGGAATGGGAAGGAGTTAGATATCACATCTCATGCTATAGGGAGGGTCTCAGGATTGGAATGGGAAGGACTTAGATATCACATATCATGCTATAGGGAGGGTCTCAGTTTTGATATTAGAAGCATTGAGATATCACATCTCATGCTATCGGAAGTGTCTCAGGATTGGAATGGGAAGGAGCTGGATATCACATCTCATGCTAAAGGAAGGGTCTCAGGTTTGGAACGAGAAGGATTTGGATATCACATCTCATGTTATAGGAAGGGTCTCAGGTTTGGTATAAGCATTGAGATATCACATCTCTGCTATCGGAAGTGTCTCAGGATTGGAATGGGAAGGAGTTGGATATCCCATCTCATGTTATAGGACGGGTCTCAGGTTTGTTATTAGAATCATTGAGATATCATATTGCATGCTGTAGGAAGGGTCTAAGGGTTGGAATGTGAAGGACTTGGATATCACATCTCATGCTATAGATAGGCTCTTAGGTTTGGAAAGGGAAGGAGTTGGATATCACATTTCATGTTAGAGGAAGGATCTCAGGTTTGGTATTAGAAGCATTGAGATATCACATCTCATGCTATAGGAAGGGTCTCAGGATTGGAATGGGAAGCAGTTGGATATGACATCTCATGCTATAGGAAGGGTCTCAGGTTTGGTATAAGCATTGAGATATCACATCTCATGCTATAGGACGGGTCTCAGGATTGGAATGGAAGGAGTTGGATATCACATCTCATGTTATAGGAAGGAATACAGGTTTGGTATTAGAAGCATTGAGACATCACATCTCATGCTATAGGAAGGGTGTCAGGGTTGGAATAGGAAGGATTTGGATATCACATCTCATCCAATAGGAAGGGTCTCAGGTTTGGAATGGGAAGGAATTGGATATCACATCTCATGTTATAGGAAGGATCTCAGGTTTGGTATTAGAAGCATTGAGATATCACATCTCATGCTATAGGAAGGGTCTCAGGATTGGAATGTGAAGGATTTGGATATCACATCTCATGCTAAAGGAAGGGTCTCAGGTTTGGTAGAAGCATTGAGATATCACGTCGCTGCTATCGGAAGGGTCTCAGGATTGGATTGGGAAGGAGTTGGATATCCCTTCTCATGCTATAGGAAGGGTCTCAGGATTTGAATGGCAAGGAGTTGGATATCACATCTCATGCCATAGGAAGGGTCTCAGGTTTGGTATAAGCATTGAGATATCACATCTCTGCTATCGGAAGGGTCTCAGGATTGGATTGGGAAGGAGTTGGATATCCCTTCTCATGCTATAGGAAGTGTCTCAGGTTGGAATGGGAAGGAGTTGGATATCACATCTCATGTTATAGGAAGGGTCTCAGGATTGGAATGGGAAGGATTTGGATATCACATCTCTTGCTATAGGAAGGGTCTCAGGATTGGAATGGGTAGGAGTTGGATATTACTTTCTTGCTATAGGAAGGGTCTCATGTTTGGAATGGGAAGGAGTTGGATATCACATATGCTATAGTTAGTGTCTCAGGTTTGGAACGGGAAGGAGTTGGATATCACATCTCATGTTATAGGAAGGGTCTCAGGTTTGGTATAAGCATTGAGATATCACATCTCTGCTATCGGAAGCGGCTCAGGATTGGAATGGGAAGGAGTTGGATATCCCATCTCATGTTATAGGAAGAGTCTCTGGTTTGGTATTAGAATCATTGAGATATCACATCGCATGCTGTAGGAAGGGTCTAAGGATTGGAATGGGATGGACTTGGATATCACATCTCATGTTATAGGTAGGCTCTCAGGTTTGGTATAAGCATTGAGATATCACATCTCATGCTATAGGAAGGGTCTCAGGATTGGAATGGGAAGGAATTGGATATCACATCTCAGGCTATAGGAAGGGTCTCAGGATTGGAATGGGAAGGAGTTGGATATCACATCTCATGCTATAGGAAGGGTCTCAGGTTTGGTATAAGCATTGAGATATCACATCTCATGCTATAGGAAGGGTCTCAGGATTGGAATGGAAGGAGTTGGATATCACATCTCCTGTTATAGGAAGGATCTCAGGTTTGGTATTAGAAGCATTGAGACATCACATCTCATGCTATAGGAAGGGTCTCAGGATTGGAATGGGAAGGAGTTGGATATCAAATCTCATACTATAGGAAGGGTCTCAGGATTGGAATGGGAAGGAGTTGAATATGACATCTCATGCCGTAGGAAGGGTCTCAGGTTTGGTATAAACATTGAGATATCACATCTCTGCTATCAAAAGGGTCTCAGGATTGGAATTGGAAGGAGTTGGATATCCCATCTCATGTTATAGGAAGAGTCTCAGGTTTGGTATTAGAAGCATTGAGATATCACATCTCATGCTATAGGAAGTGTCTCAGGATTGGAATGGGAAGGACTTGGATATCACATCTCATGCTATAGGTAGGGTCTCAAGTTTGACATTAGAAGCATTGAGATATCACATCTCATGCTATAGGAAGGGTCTGAGGATTGGAATGGGAAGGAGTTGGATATCACATCTCCTGCTATGGGAAGGGTCTCAGGTTTGGTATAAGCAGTGTTATATCACATCTCATGCTATAGGAAGTGTCTCAGGATTGGAATGGGAAGGAGTTGGATATCACATCTCATGTTATAGGAAGGATCTCAGGTGTGGTATAAGCATTGAGATATCACATCTCTGCTATCGGAAGGGTCTCAAGATTGGAATGGGAAGGAGTTGGATATTCGCATCTCATGTTATAGGAAGGGTCTCAGGTTTGGTATTAGAAGCATTGAGATATCACATCTCATGCTATAGGAAGGGTCTCAGGATTGGAATGGGAAGGACTTGGATATCACATCTCATGCTATAGGGAGTGTCTCAAGTTTGATATTAGAAGCTTTGAGATATCACATCTCATGATATCGGAAGGGTCTCAGGATTGGAATGGGAAGGAGTTGGATATCACATCTCATGATAAAGGACGGGTCTAAGGTTTGGAAGGGGAAGGATTTGGATATCACATCTCATGTTATATTACGGGTCTCAGGTTTGGTATTAGAAGCATTGAGATATCAAGTCTCATAGTATAGGAAGGGTCTCAGAATTGGAATGGGAAGGAGTTGGATATCCCATCTCATGTCCTGACATGTATATGTCAGGAAGAGTCTCTGGTTTGGTATTAGAATCATTGAGATATTCACATCGCATGCTGTAGGAAGGGTCTAAGGATTGGAATGGGATGGACTTGGATATCACATCTCATGCTATAGGTAGGCTCTCAGGTTTGGTATAAGCATTGAGATATCACATCTCATGCTATAGGAAGGGTCTCAGAATTGGAATGGGAAGGAGTTGGATATCACATCTCAAGCTATAGGAAGGGTCTCAGTATTGGAATGGGAAGGACTTGGATATCACATCTCATGCTATAGGAAGGCTCTCAGGTTTGGAAGGGGAAAGAGTTGGATATCTCATTTCATGTTAGAGGTAGGATCTCAGGTTTGGTATTAGAGGCATTGAGATATCACATCTCATGCTATCAGAAGGGTCTCAGGAATGGAATGGGAAGGAGTTAGATATCACATCTCATGCTAAAGGGAGGGTCTCAGGTTTGGAAGGGGAAGGATTTGGATATCACATCTCATGTTATAGGAAGGATCTCAGGTTTGGTATTAGAAGCATTGAGATATCACATCTCATGCTATCGGAAGGATCTCAGGTTTGGTATTAGAAGCATTGAGATATCACATCTCATGCTATCAGAAGAGTCTCAGGATTGGAATAGGAAGGAGTTGGATATCACATTTCATGCTAAAGGGAGGGTCTCAGGTTTGGAAGGGGAAGGATTTGGATATCACATCTCATGTTATCGGAAGGATCTCACGTTTGGTATTAGAAGTATTGAGATATCATATCTCATGCTATAGGAAGGGTCTCAGGATTGGAATGGGAAGGAGTTGGATATCACATCTCATGATATAGGGAGGGTCTCAGGATTGGAATGGGAAGGACTTAGATATCACATATCATGCTATAGGGAGGGTCTCAGTTTTGATATTAGAAGCATTGAGATATCACATCTCATGCTATCGGAAGTGTCTCAGGATTGGAATGGGAAGGAGCTGGATATCACATCTCATGCTAAAGGAAAGGTCTCAGGTTTGGAACGAGAAGGATTTGGATATCACATCTCATGTTATAGGAAGGGTCTCAAGTTTGGTATAAGCATTGAGATATCACATCTCTGCTATCGGAAGTGTCTCAGGATTGGAATGGGAAGGAGTTGGATATCCCATCTCATGTTATAGGACGGGTCACAGGTTTGTTATTAGAATCATTGAGATATCATATTGCATGCTGTAGGAAGGGTCTAAGGGTTGGAATGTGAAGGACTTGGATATCACATCTCATGCTATAGATAGGCTCTTAGGTTTGGAAAGGGAAGGAGTTGGATATCACATTTCATGTTAGAGGAAGGATCTCAGGTTTGGTATTAGAAGCATTGAGATATCACATCTCATGCTATAGGAAGGGTCTCAGGATTGGAATGGGAAGCAGTTGGATATCACATCTCATGCTATAGGAAGGGTCTCAGGTTTGGTATAAGCATTGAAATATCACATCTCATGCTATAGGACGGGTCTCAGGATTGGAATGGAAATAGTTGGATATCACATCTCATGTTATAGGAAGGATCTCAGGTTTGGTATTAGAAGCTTTGAGACATCACATCTCATGCTATAGGAAGGGTCTCAGGGTTGGAATGGGAAGGAGCTGGATATCACATCTCATCCAATAGGAAGGGTCTCAGGTTTGGAATGGGAAGGAATTGGATATCACATCTCATGTTATAGGAAGGATTTCAGGTTTGGTATTAGAAGCATTGAGATATCACATCTCATGCTATAGGAAGGGTCTCAGGATTGGAATGTGAAGGATTTGGATATCACATCTCATGCTAAAGGAAGGGTCTCAGGTTTGGTAGAAGCATTGAGATATCACGTCGCTGCTATCGGAAGGGTCTCAGGATTGGATTGGGAAGGAGTTGGATATCCCTTCTCATGCTATAGGAAGGGTCTCAGGATTTGAATGGCAAGGAGTTGGATATCACATCTCATGCCATAGGAAGGGTCTCAGGTTTGGTATAAGCATTGAGATATCACATCTCTGCTATCGGAAGGGTCTCAGGATTGGATTGGGAAGGAGTTGGATATCCCTTCTCATGCTATAGGAAGTGTCTCAGGTTGGAATGGGAAGAAGTTGGATATCACATCTCATGTTATAGGAAGGGTCTCAGGATTGGAATGGGAAGGATTTGGATATCACATCTCTTGCTATAGGAAGGGTCTCAGGATTGGAATGGGTAGAAGTTGGATATTACTTTCTTGCTATAGGAAGGGTCTCATGTTTGGAATGGGAAGGAGTTGGATATCACATATGCTATAGTTAGTGTCTCAGGTTTGGAACGGGAAGGAGTTGGATATCACATCTCATGTTATAGGAAGGGTCTCAGGTTTGGTATAAGCATTGAGATATCACATCTCTGCTATCGGAAGCGGCTCAGGATTGGAATGGGAAGGAGTTGGATATCCCATCTCATGTTATAGGAAGAGTCTCTGGTTTGGTATTAGAATCATTGAGATATCACATCGCATGCTGTAGGAAGGGTCTAAGGATTGGAATGGGATGGACTTGGATATCACATCTCATGTTATAGGTAGGCTCTCAGGTTTGGTATAAGCATTGAGATATCACATCTCATGCTATAGGAAGGGTCTCAGGATTGGAATGGGAAGGAATCGGATATCACATCTCAGGCTATAGGAAGGGTCTCAGGATTGGAATGGGAAGGAGTTGGATATCACATCTCATGCTATAGGAAGGGTCTCAGGTTTGGTATAAGCATTGATATATCACATCTCATGCTATAGGAAGGATCTCAGGATTGGAATGGAAGGAGTTGGATATCACATCTCATGTTATAGGAAGGATCTCAGGTTTGGTATTAGAAGCATTGAGACATCACATCTCATGCTATAGGAAGGGTCTCAGGATTGGAATGGGAAGGAGTTGGATATCAAATCTCATGCTATAGGAAGGGTCTCAGGATTGGAATGGGAAGGAGTTGAATATGACATCTCATGCCGTAGGAAGGGTCTCAGGTTTGGTATAAACATTGAGATATCACATCTCTGCTATCAAAAGGGTCTCAGGATTGGAATTGGAAGGAGTTGGATATCCCATCTCATGTTATAGGAAGAGTCTCAGGTTTGGTATTAGAAGCATTGAGATATCACATCTCATGCTATAGGAAGTGTCTCAGGATTGGAATGGGAAGGACTTGGATATCACATCTCATGCTATATGTAGGGTCTCAAGTTTGACATTAGAAGCATTGAGATATCACATCTCATGCTATAGGAAGGGTCTGAAGATTGGAATGGGAAGGAGTTGGATATCACATCTCCTGCTATGGGAAGGGTCTCAGGTTTGGTATAAGCAGTGAGATATCACATCTCATGCTATAGGAAGTGTCTCAGGATTGGAATGGGAAGGAGTTGGATATCACATCTCATGTTATAGGAAGGATCTCAGGTGTGGTATAAGCATTGAGATATCACATCTCTGCTATCGGAAGGGTCTCAAGATTGGAATGGGAAGGAGTTGGATATTCCCATCTCATGTTATAGGAAGGGTCTCAGGTTTGGTATTAGAAGCATTGAGATATCACATCTCATGCTATAGGAAGGGTCTCAGGATTGGAATGGGAAGGACTTGGATATCACATCTCATGCTATAGGGAGGGTCTCAAGTTTGATATTAGAAGCTTTGAGATATCACATCTCATGATATCGGAAGGGTCTCAGGATTGGAATGGGAAGGAGTTGGATATCACATCTCATGATAAAGGAAGGGTCTAAGGTTTGGAAGGGGAAGGATTTGGATATCACATCTCATGTTATATTACGGGTCTCAGGTTTGGTATTAGAAGCATTGAGATATCAAGTCTCATAGTATAGGAAGGGTCTCAGAATTGGAATGGGAAGGAGTTGGATATCCCATCTCATGTTATAGGAAGAGTCTCTGGTTTGGTATTAGAATCATTGAGATATTCACATCGCATGCTGTAGGAAGGGTCTAAGGATTGGAATGGGATGGACTTGGATATCACATCTCATGCTATAGGTAGGCTCTCAGGTTTGGTATAAGCATTGAGATATCACATCTCATGCTATAGGAAGGGTCTCAGAATTGGAATGGGAAGGAGTTGGATATCACATCTCAAGCTATAGGAAGGGTCTCAGTATTGGAATGGGAAGGACTTGGATATCACATCTCATGCTATAGGAAGGCTCTCAGGTTTGGAAGGGGAAAGAGTTGGATATCTCATTTCATGTTAGAGGTAGGATCTCAGGTTTGGTATTAGAGGCATTGAGATATCACATCTCATGCTATCAGAAGGGTCTCAGGAATGGAATGGGAAGGAGTTAGATATCACATCTCATGCTAAAGGGAGGGTCTCAGGTTTGGAAGGGGAAGGATTTGGATATCACATCTCATGTTATAGGAAGGATCTCAGGTTTGGTATTAGAAGCATTGAGATATCACATCTCATGCTATCGGAAGGATCTCAGGTTTGGTATTAGAAGCATTGAGATATCACATCTCATGCTATCAGAAGAGTCTCAGGATTGGAATAGGAAGGAGTTGGATATCACATTTCATGCTAAAGGGAGGGTCTCAGGTTTGGAAGGGGAAGGATTTGGATATCACATCTCATGTTATCGGAAGGATCTCACGTTTGGTATTAGAAGTATTGAGATATCATATCTCATGCTATAGGAAGGGTCTCAGGATTGGAATGGGAAGGAGTTGGATATCACATCTCATGCTATAGGGAGGGTCTCAGGATTGGAATGGGAAGAACTTAGATATCACATATCATGCTATAGGGAGGGTCTCAGTTTTGATATTAGAAGCATTGAGATATCACATCTCATGCTATCGGAAGTGTCTCAGGATTGGAATGGGAAGGAGCTGGATATCACATCTCATGCTAAAGGAAGGGTCTCAGGTTTGGAACGAGAAGGATTTGGATATCACATCTCATGTTATAGGAAGGGTCTCAGGTTTGGTATAAGCATTGAGATATCACATCTCTGCTATCGGAAGAGTCTCAGGATTGGAATGGGAAGGAGTTGGATATCCCATCTCATGTTATAGGACGGGTCTCAGGTTTGTTATTAGAATCATTGAGATATCATATTGCATGCTGTAGGAAGGGTCTAAGGGTTGGAATGTGAAGGACTTGGATATCACATCTCATGCTATAGATAGGCTCTTAGGTTTGGAAAGGGAAGGAGTTGGATATCACATTTCATGTTAGAGGAAGGATCTCAGGTTTGGTATTAGAAGCATTGAGATATCACATCTCATGCTATAGGAAGGGTCTCAGGATTGGAATGGGAAGCAGTTGGATATGACATCTCATGCTATAGGAAGGGTCTCAGGTTTGGTATAAGCATTAAGATATCACATCTCATGCTATAGGACGGGTCTCAGGATTGGAATGGAAGGAGTTGGATATCACATCTCATGTTATAGGAAGGATCTCAGGTTTGGTATTAGAAGCATTGAGACATCACATCTCATGCTATAGGAAGGGTCTCAGGGTTGGAATGGGAAGGAGTTGGTTATCACATCTCATCCAATAGGAAGGGTCTCAGGTTTGGAATGGGAAGGAATTGGATATCACATCTCATGTTATAGGAAGGATCTCAGGTTTGGTATTAGAAGCATTGAGATATCACATCTCATGCTATAGGAAGGGTCTCAGGATTGGAATGTGAAGGATTTGGATATCACATCTCATGCTAAAGGAAGGGACTCAGGTTTGGTAGAAGCATTGAGATATCACGTCGCTGCTATCGGAAGGGTCTCAGGATTGGATTGGGAAGGAGTTGGATATCCCTTCTCATGCTATAGGAAGGGTCTCAGGATTTGAATGGCAAGGAGTTGGATATCACATCTCATGCCATAGGAAGGGTCTCAGGTTTGGTATAAGCATTGAGATATCACATCTCTGCTATCGGAAGGGTCTCAGGATTGGATTGGGAAGGAGTTGGATATCCCTTCTCATGCTATAGGAAGTGTCTCAGGTTGGAATGGGAAGGAGTTGGATATCACATCTCATGTTATAGGAAGGGTCTCAGGATTGGAATGGGAAGGATTTGGATATCACATCTCTTGCTATAGGAAGGGTCTCAGGATTGGAATGGGTAGGAGTTGGATATTATTTTCTTGCTATAGGAAGGGTCTCATGTTTGGAATGGGAAGGAGTTGGATATCACATATGCTATAGTTAGTGTCTCAGGTTTGGAACGGGAAGGAGTTGGATATCACATCTCATGTTATAGGAAGGGTCTCAGGTTTGGTAGAAGCATTGAGATATCACATCTCTGCTATCAGAAGCGGCTCAGGATTGGAATGGGAAGGAGTTGGATATCCCATCTCATGTTATAGGAAGAGTCTCTGGTTTGGTATTAGAATCATTGAGATATCACATCGCATGCTGTAGGAAGGGTCTAAGGATTGGAATGGGATGGACTTGGATATCACATCTCATGTTATAGGTAGCCTCTCAGGTTTGGTATAAGCATTGAGATATCACATCTCATGCTATAGGAAGGGTCTCAGGATTGGAATGGGAAGGAATTGGATATCACATCTCAGGCTATAGGAAGGGTCTCAGGATTGGAATGGGAAGGAGTTGGATATCACATCTCATGCTATAGGAAGGGTCTCAGGTTTGGTATAAGCATTGAGATATCACATCTCATGCTATAGGAAGGGTCTCAGGATTGGAATGGAAGTAGTTGGATATCACATCTCATGTTATAGGAAGGATCTCAGGTTTGGTATTAGAAGCATTGAGACATCACATCTCATGCTATAGGAAGGGTCTCAGGATTGGAATGGGAAGGAGTTGGATATCAAATCCCATGCTATAGGAAGGGTCTCAGGATTGGAATGGGAAGGAGTTGAATATGACATCTCATGCCGTAGGAAGGGTCTCAGGTTTGGTATAAACATTGAGATATCACATCTCTGCTATCAAAAGGGTCTCAGGATTGGAATTGGAAGGAGTTGGATATCCCATCTCATGTTATAGGAAGAGTCTCAGGTTTGGTATTAGAAGCATTGAGATATCACATCTCATGCTATAGGAAGTGTCTCAGGATTGGAATGGGAAGGACTTGGATATCACATCTCATGCTATAGGTAGGGTCTCAAGTTTAACATTAGAAGCATTGAGATATCACATCTCATGCTATAGGAAGGGTCTGAGGATTGGAATGGGAAGGAGTTGGATATCACATCTCCTGCTATGGGAAGGGTCTCAGGTTTGGTATAAGCAGTGAGATATCACATCTCATGCTATAGGAAGTGTCTCAGGATTGGAATGGGAAGGAGTTGGATATCACATCTCATGTTATAGGAAGGATCTCAGGTGTGGTATAAGCATTGAGATATCACATCTCTGCTATCGGAAGGGTCTCAAGATTGGAATGGGAAGGAGTTGGATATTCCCATCTCATGTTATAGGAAGGGTCTCAGGTTTGGTATTAGAAGCATTGAGATATCACATCTCATGCTATAGGAAGGGTCTCAGGATTGGAATGGGAAGGACTTGGATATCACATCTCATGCTATAGGGAGGGTCTCAAGTTTGATATTAGAAGCTTTGAGATATCACATCTCATGATATCGGAAGGGTCTCAGGATTGGAATGGGAAGGAGTTGGATATCACATCTCATGATAAAGGACGGGTCTAAGGTTTGGAAGGGGAAGGATTTGGATATCACATCTCATGTTATATTACGGGTCTCAGGTTTGGTATTAGAAGCATTGATATATCAAGTCTCATAGTATAGGAAGGGTCTCAGAATTGGAATGGGAAGGAGTTGGATATCCCATCTCATGTTATAGGAAGAGTCTCTGGTTTGGTATTAGAATCATTGAGATATTCACATCGCATGCTGTAGGAAGGGTCTAAGGATTGGAATGGGATGGACTTGGATATCACATCTCATGCTATAGGTAGGCTCTCAGGTTTGGTATAAGCATTGAGATATCACATCTCATGCTATAGGAAGGGTCTCAGAATTGGAATGGGAAGGAGTTGGATATCACATCTCAAGCTATAGGAAGGGTCTCAGTATTGGAATGGGAAGGACTTGGATATCACATCTCATGCTATAGGAAGGCTCTCAGGTTTGGAAGGGGAAAGAGTTGGATATCTCATTTCATGTTAGAGGTAGGATCTCAGGTTTGGTATTAGAGGCATTGAGATATCACATCTCATGCTAAAGGGAGGGTCTCAGGAATGGAATGGGAAGGAGTTAGATATCACATCTCATGCTAAAGGGAGGGTCTCAGGTTTGGAAGGGGAAGGATTTGGATATCACATCTCATGTTATAGGAAGGATCTCAGGTTTGGTATTAGAAGCATTGAGATATCACATCTCATGCTATCGGAAGGATCTCAGGTTTGGTATTAGAAGCATTGAGATATCACATCTCATGCTATCAGAAGAGTCTCAGGATTGGAATAGGAAGGAGTTGGATATCACATTTCATGCTAAAGGGAGGGTCTCAGGTTTGGAAGGGGAAGGATTTGGATATCACATCTCATGTTATCGGAAGGATCTCACGTTTGGTATTAGAAGTATTGAGATATCATATCTCATGCTATAGGAAGGGTCTCAGGATTGGAATGGGAAGGAGTTGGATATCACATCTCATGCTATAGGGAGGGTCTCAGGATTGGAATGGGAAGGACTTAGATATCACATATCATGCTATAGGGAGGGTCTCAGTTTTGATATTAGAAGCATTGAGATATCACATCTCATGCTATCGGAAGTGTCTCAGGATTGGAATGGGAAGGAGCTGGATATCACATCTCATGCTAAAGGAAGGGTCTCAGGTTTGGAACGAGAAGGATTTGGATATCACATCTCATGTTATAGGAAGGGTCTCAGGTTTGGTATAAGCATTGAGATATCACATCTCTGCTATCGGAAGAGTCTCAGGATTGGAATGGGAAGGAGTTGGATATCCCATCTCATGTTATAGGACGGGTCTCAGGTTTGTTATTAGAATCATTGAGATATCATATTGCATGCTGTAGGAAGGGTCTAAGGGTTGGAATGTGAAGGACTTGGATATCACATCTCATGCTATAGATAGGCTCTTAGGTTTGGAAAGGGAAGGAGTTGGATATCACATTTCATGTTAGAGGAAGGATCTCAGGTTTGGTATTAGAAGCATTGAGATATCACATCTCATGCTATAGGAAGGGTCTCAGGATTGGAATGGGAAGCAGTTGGATATGACATCTCATGCTATAGGAAGGGTCTCAGGTTTGGTATAAGCATTGAGATATCACATCTCATGCTATAGGACGGGTCTCAGGATTGGAATGGAAGGAGTTGGATATCACATCTCATGTTATAGGAAGGATCTCAGGTTTGGTATTAGAAGCATTGAGACATCACATCTCATGCTATAGGAAGGGTCTCAGGGTTGGAATGGGAAGGAGTTGGTTATCACATCTCATCCAATAAGAAGGGTCTCAGGTTTGGAATGGGAAGGAATTGGATATCACATCTCATGTTATAGGAAGGATCTCAGGTTTGGTATTAGAAGCATTGAGGTATCACATCTCATGCTATAGGAAGGGTCTCAGGATTGGAATGTGAAGGATTTGGATATCACATCTCATGCTAAAGGAAGGGTCTCAGGTTTGGTAGAAGCATTGAGATATCACGTCGCTGCTATCGGAAGGGTCTCAGGATTGGATTGGGAAGGAGTTGGATATCCCTTCTCATGCTATAGGAAGGGTCTCAGGATTTGAATGGCAAGGAGTTGGATATCACATCTCATGCCATAGGAAGGGTCTCAGGTTTGGTATAAGCATTGAGATATCACATCTCTGCTATCGGAAGGGTCTCAGGATTGGATTGGGAAGGAGTTGGATATCCCTTCTCATGCTATAGGAAGTGTCTCAGGTTGGAATGGGAAGGAGTTGGATATCACATCTCATGTTATAGGAAGGGTCTCAGGATTGGAATGGGAAGGATTTGGATATCACATCTCTTGCTATAGGAAGGGTCTCAGGATTGGAATGGGTAGGAGTTGGATATTATTTTCTTGCTATAGGAAGGGTCTCATGTTTGGAATGGGAAGGAGTTGGATATCACATATGCTATAGTTAGTGTCTCAGGTTTGGAACGGGAAGGAGTTGGATATCACATCTCATGTTATAGGAAGGGTCTCAGGTTTGGTATAAGCATTGAGATATCACATCTCTGCTATCAGAAGCGGCTCAGGATTGGAATGGGAAGGAGTTGGATATCCCATCTCATGTTATAGGAAGAGTCTCTGGTTTGGTATTAGAATCATTGAGATATCACATCGCATGCTGTAGGAAGGGTCTAAGGATTGGAATGGGATGGACTTGGATATCACATCTCATGTTATAGGTAGGCTCTCAGGTTTGGTATAAGCATTGAGATATCACATCTCATGCTATAGGAAGGGTCTCAGGATTGGAATGGGAAGGAATTGGATATCACATCTCAGGCTATAGGAAGGGTCTCAGGATTGGAATGGGAAGGAGTTGGATATCACATCTCATGCTATAGGAAGGGTCTCAGGTTTGGTATAAGCATTGAGATATCACATCTCATGCTATAGGAAGGGTCTCAGGATTGGAATGGAAGTAGTTGGATATCACATCTCATGTTATAGGAAGGATCTCAGGTTTGGTATTAGAAGCATTGAGACATCACATCTCATGCTATAGGAAGGGTCTCAGGATTGGAATGGGAAGGAGTTGGATATCAAATCCCATGCTATAGGAAGGGTCTCAGGATTGGAATGGGAAGGAGTTGAATATGACATCTCATGCCGTAGGAAGGGTCTCAGGTTTGGTATAAACATTGAGATATCACATCTCTGCTATCAAAAGGGTCTCAGGATTGGAATTGGAAGGAGTTGGATATCCCATCTCATGTTATAGGAAGAGTCTCAGGTTTGGTATTAGAAGCATTGAGATATCACATCTCATGCTATAGGAAGTGTCTCAGGATTGGAATGGGAAGGACTTGGATATCACATCTCATGCTATAGGTAGGGTCTCAAGTTTGACATTAGAAGCATTGAGATATCACATCTCATGCTATAGGAAGGGTCTGAGGATTGGAATGGGAAGGAGTTGGATATCACATCTCCTGCTATGGGAAGGGTCTCAGGTTTGGTATAAGCAGTGAGATATCACATCTCATGCTATAGGAAGTGTCTCAGGATTGGAATGGGAAGGAGTTGGATATCACATCTCATGTTATAGGAAGGATCTCAGGTGTGGTATAAGCATTGAGATATCACATCTCTGCTATCGGAAGGGTCTCAAGATTGGAATGGGAAGGAGTTGGATATTCCCATCTCATGTTATAGGAAGGGTCTCAGGTTTGGTATTAGAAGCATTGAGATATCACATCTCATGCTATAGGAAGGGTCTCAGGATTGGAATGGGAAGGACTTGGATATCACATCTCATGCTATAGGGAGGGTCTCAAGTTTGATATTAGAAGCTTTGAGATATCACATCTCATGATATCGGAAGGGTCTCAGGATTGGAATGGGAAGGAGTTGGATATCACATCTCATGATAAAGGACGGGTCTAAGGTTTGGAAGGGGAAGGATTTGGATATCACATCTCATGTTATATTACGGGTCTCAGGTTTGGTATTAGAAGCATTGAGATATCAAGTCTCATAGTATAGGAAGGGTCTCAGAATTGGAATGGGAAGGAGTTGGATATCCCATCTCATGTTATAGGAAGAGTCTCTGGTTTGGTATTAGAATCATTGAGATATGCACATCGCATGCTGTAGGAAGGGTCTAAGGATTGGAATGGGATGGACTTGGATATCACATCTCATGCTATAGGTAGGCTCTCAGGTTTGGTATAAGCATTGAGATATCACATCTCATGCTATAGGAAGGGTCTCAGAATTGGAATGGGAAGGAGTTGGATATCACATCTCAAGCTATAGGAAGGGTCTCAGTATTGGAATGGGAAGGACTTGGATATCACATCTCATGCTATAGGAAGGCTCTCAGGTTTGGAAGGGGAAAGAGTTGGATATCTCATTTCATGTTAGAGGTAGGATCTCAGGTTTGGTATTAGAGGCATTGAGATATCACATCTCATGCTATCAGAAGGGTCTCAGGAATGGAATGGGAAGGAGTTAGATATCACATCTCATGCTAAAGGGAGGGTCTCAGGTTTGGAAGGGGAAGGATTTGGATATCACATCTCATGTTATAGGAAGGATCTCAGGTTTGGTATTAGAAGCATTGAGATATCACATCTCATGCTATCGGAAGGATCTCAGGTTTGGTATTAGAAGCATTGAGATATCACATCTCATGCTATCAGAAGAGTCTCAGGATTGGAATAGTAACATGTTACTGACCCTTCCTATAGCTTGAGATGTGATATCCAACTCCTTCCCTTTCCAATCCTGAGACCCTTCCTATAGCATGAGATGTGATATCTCAATGCTTCTAATACCAAACCTGAGATCCTTCCTATAACATGAGATGTGATATCCAAATCCTTCCACTTCCAAACCTGAGACCCTCCCTTTAGCATGAGATGTGATATCCGACTCCTTCCCATTCCAATCCTGAGACCCTTCTGATAGCATGAGATGTGATATCTCAATGCCTATAATACCAAACCTGAGATCCTTCCGATAGCATGAGATGTGATATCTCAATGCTTCTAATACCAAACCTGAGATCCTTCCTATAACATGAAATGTGATATCCAAATCCTTCCAAATCCAATCCTGATACCCTTCCGATAGCATGAGATGTGATATCCCAATGCTTCTACAAAACCTGAAACCCATACATGGCATGAGATTTGATATCAAACTCCTTCCCATTCCAATCCTGAGACACTTCCTATAGCATGAGATGTGATATCTCAATGCTTCTAATACCAAACCTGAGACTCTTCCTATAACATGAGATGGGATATCCAACTCCTTCCCATTCCAATCCTGAGACCCTTCCGATAGCAGAGATGTGATATCTCAATGCTTATACCAAACCTGAGACCCTTCCTATGGCATGAGATGTCATATACAACTCCTTCCCATTCCAATCCTGAGACCCTTCCTATAGCATGAGATGTGATATCTCAATGCTTATACCAAACCTGAGACCCATACATGGCATGAGATGTGATATCAAACTCCTTCCCATTCCAATCCTGAGACCATTCCTATAGCATGAGATGTGATATCTCAATGCTTCTAATACCAAACCTGAGACTCTTCCTATAACATGAGATGGGATATCCAACTCCTTCCCATTCCAATCCTGAGACCCTTCCGATAGCAGAGATGTGATATCTCAATGCTTATACCAATCCTGAGACCCTTCCTATAGCATGAGATGTGATGTCTCAATGCTTCTAATACCAAACCTGAGATCCTTCCTATAACATCAGATGTGATATCCAACTCCTTCCCATTCCAATCCTGAGACCCTTCCTATAGCATGAGATGTGATATCTCAATGTTCTTACCAAACCTGAGACCCTTCCTATAGCATGAGATGTGATATCCAACTCCTTCCCATTCCAATCCTGAGACCCTTCCTATAGCATTAGATGTGATATCTCAATGCCTCTAATACCAAATCTGAGATCCTTCCTCTAACATGAAATGTGATATCCAACTCCTTCCCTTTCCAAACCTGAGAGCCTACCTATAGCATGAGATGTGATATCCAAGACCTTCCCATTCCAATCCTTAGACCCTTCCTACAGCATACAATATGATATCTCAATGATTCTAATAACAAACATGAGACCCGTCCTATAACATGAGATGTGATATCCAACTCCTTCCCATTCCAATCCTGAGACACTTCCGATAGCAGAGATGTGATATCTCAATGCTTATTCCAAACCTGAGACCCTTCCTATAGCATGAGATGTGATATCCAACTCCTTCCCGTTCCAAACCTGAGACCCTTCCTATAGCATGTGATATCCAACTCCTTCCCATTCCAAACATGAGACCCTCCCTATAGCATGATATGTGATATCTAAGTCCTTCCCATTCCAATCCTGAGACCCTTCCTATAGCATGAGATGTGATATCTGAATGCCTCTAATACCAAACCTGAAATCCTTCCTCTAACATGAAATGTCATATCCAACTCCTTCCCTTTCCAAACCTGAGAGCCTACCTATAGCATGAGATGTGATATCCAAGACCTTCCCATTCCAATCCTTAGACCCTTCCTACAGCATACAATATGATATCTCAATGATTCTAATAACAAACCTGAGACCCGTCCTATAACATGAGATGTGATATCCAACTCCTTCCCATTCCAATCCTGAGACACTTCCGATAGCAGAGATGTGATATCTCAATGCTTATTCCAAACCTGAGACCCTTCCTATAGCATGAGATGTGATATCCAACTTCTTCCCGTTCCAAACCTGAGACCCTTCCTATAGCATATGTGATATCCAACTCCTTCCCATTCCAAACATGAGACCCTTCCTATAGCAAGAATTTAATATCCAACTCCTTCCCATTCCAATCCTGAGACCCTTCCTACAGCATGCGATGTGATATCTCAATGCTTCTAATACCAAACCTGAGACCCGTCCTATAACATGAGATGGGATATCCAACTCCTTCCCGTTCCAAACCTGAGACCCTTCCTATAGCATGAGATGTGATATCCAACTCCTTCCCATCCCAATCCTGAGACACTTCCGATTGCAGAGATGTGATATCTCAATGCTTATACCAAACCTGAGACTCTTCCTATAACATGAGATATGATATCCAACTCCTTCCCGTTCCAAACCTGAGACCCTTCCTATAGCATAAGATGTGATATCCAACTCCTTCCCATTCCAATCCTTAGACCCTTCCGATAGCATGAGATGTGATATCTCAATGCTTCTAATACCAAACCTGAGATCCTTCCTATAACATGAGATGTGATATCCAAATCCTTCCCCTTCCAAACCTGAGACCCTCCCTTTAGCATGAGATGTGATATCCAACTCCTTCCCATTCCAATCCTGAGACCCTTCTGATAGCATGAGATGTGATATCTCAATGCCTCTAATACCAAACCTGAGATCCTACCTCTAACATGAAATATGATATCCAACTCCTTCCCTTTCCAAACCTGAGATCCTGCCTATAGCATGAGATGTGATATCCAAGTCCTTCCCATTCCAATCCTGAGACCCTTCCTATAGCATGAGATGTGATATCTCAATGCTTATACCAAACCTGAGACCCTTCCTATGGCATGAGATGCCATATACAACTCCTTCCCATTCCAATCCTGAGACCCTGCTTATAGCATGAGATGTGATATCTCAATGCTTCTAATACCAAACCTGAGATCTTTCCTATAACATGAGATGTGATATCCAACTCCTTCCCATTCCAATCCTGAGACCATTCCTATAGCATGAGATGTGATATCTCAATGCTTATACCAAACCTGAGACCGTTCCTATAGCTTGAGATGTGATATCCAACTCCTTCCCCTTCCAAACCTGAGAGCCTTCCTATAGCATGAGATATGATATCCAAGTCCTTTCCATTCCAATCCTGAGACCCTTCCTATAACATGAGATGTGATATCCAACTCCTTCCCATTCCAACCTGAGACCCTTCCTATAGCATGAGATGGGATATCCAACTCCTTCCAAATCCAATCCTGATACCCTTCCGATAGCATGAGATGTGATATCCCAATGCTTCTACCAAACCTGAGACCCATACTATGGCATGAGATGTGATATCAAACTCCTTCCCATTCCAACCTGAGACCCTTCCTATAGCATGAGATGGGATATCCAACTCCTTCCAAATCCAATCCTGAAATCCTTCCGATAGCATGAGATGTGATATCCCAATGCTTCTACCAAACCTGAGACCCATACTATGGCATGAGATGTGATATCCAACTCCTTCCCATTCCAATTCTGAGACTCTTCTGATAGCATGAGATGTGATATCTCAATGCCTCTAATACCAAACCTGAGATCCTACCTCTAACATGAAATGTGATATCCAACTCTTTCCCGTTGCAAACCTGAGAGCCTTCCTATAGCATGAGATGTGATATCCAAGTCCTTCCCATTCCAATCCTGAGACCCTTCCTATAACATGAGATGTGATATCCAACTCCTTCCCATTCCAACCTGAGACCCTTCCTATAGCATGAGATGGGATATCCAACTCCTTCCAAATCCAATCCTGATACCCTTCCGATAGCATGAGATGTGATATCCCAATGCTTCTACCAAACCTGAGACCCATACTATGGCATGAGATGTGATATCAAACTCCTTCCCATTCCAATCCTGTGACCCTTCCTATAGCTTGAGATGTGATATCCAACTCCTTCCCATTCCAATTCTGAGACCCTTCCTATACAATGAGACTTGATATCTCAATGCTTCTAATACCAAACCTGAGACCCGTCCTATAACATGAGATGTGATATCCAAATCCTTCCCCTTCCAAACCTTAGACCCTTCCTTTATCATGAGATGTGATATCCAACTCCTTCCCATTCCAATCCTGAGACTCTTCCTATAGCATGAGATGTGATATCCAACTCCTTCCCATTCCAATCCTGAGACCCTTCCGATAGCAGAGATGTGATATCTCAATGCTTATACCAAACCTGAGATCCTTCCTATAACATGAGATGTGATATCCAACTCCTTCCCATTCCAATCCTGAGACAATTCCTATAGCATGAGATGTGATATCTCACTGCTTATACCAAACCTGAGACCCTTCCTATAGCATGAGATGTGATATCCAACTCCTTCCCATTCCAATCCTGAGACCCTTATGATAGCATGAAATGTGATATCTCAATGCCTCTAATACCAAACCTGAGATCCTTCCTATAACATGAGATGTGATATCCAAATCCTTCCCCTTCCAAACCTGAGACCCTCCCTTTAGCATGAGATGTGATATCCAACTCCTTCCCATTCCAATCCTGAGACCCTTCTGATAGCATGAGATGTGATATCTCAATGCCTCTAATACCAAACCTGAGATCCTACCTCTAACATGAAATATGATATCCAACTCCTTCCCTTTCCAAACCTGAGATCCTGCCTATAGCATGAGATGTGATATCCAAGTCCTTCCCATTCCAATCCTGAGACCCTTCCTATAGCATGAGATGTGATATCTCAATGCTTATACCAAACCTGAGACCCTTCCTATGGCATGAGATGCCATATACAACTCCTTCCCATTCCAATCCTGAGACCCTGCTTATAGCATGAGATGTGATATCTCAATGCTTCTAATACCAAACCTGAGATCTTTCCTATAACATGAGATGTGATATCCAACTCCTTCCCATTCCAATCCTGAGACCATTCCTATAGCATGAGATGTGATATCTCAATGCTTATACCAAACCTGAGACCGTTCCTATAGCTTGAGATGTGATATCCAACTCCTTCCCCTTCCAAACCTGAGAGCCTTCCTATAGCATGAGATATGATATCCAAGTCCTTTCCATTCCAATCCTGAGACCCTTCCTATAACATGAGATGTGATATCCAACTCCTTCCCATTCCAACCTGAGACCCTTCCTATAGCATGAGATGGGATATCCAACTCCTTCCAAATCCAATCCTGATACCCTTCCGATAGCATGAGATGTGATATCCCAATGCTTCTACCAAACCTGAGACCCATACTATGGCATGAGATGTGATATCAAACTCCTTCCCATTCCAACCTGAGACCCTTCCTATAGCATGAGATGGGATATCCAACTCCTTCCAAATCCAATCCTGAAATCCTTCCGATAGCATGAGATGTGATATCCCAATGCTTCTACCAAACCTGAGACCCATACTATGGCATGAGATGTGATATCCAACTCCTTCCCATTCCAATTCTGAGACTCTTCTGATAGCATGAGATGTGATATCTCAATGCCTCTAATACCAAACCTGAGATCCTACCTCTAACATGAAATGTGATATCCAACTCTTTCCCGTTGCAAACCTGAGAGCCTTCCTATAGCATGAGATGTGATATCCAAGTCCTTCCCATTCCAATCCTGAGACCCTTCCTATAACATGAGATGTGATATCCAACTCCTTCACATTCCAACCTGAGACCCTTCCTATAGCATGAGATGGGATATCCAACTCCTTCCAAATCCAATCCTGATACCCTTCCGATAGCATGAGATGTGATATCCCAATGCTTCTACCAAACCTGAGACCCATACTATGGCATGAGATGTGATATCAAACTCCTTCCCATTCCAATCCTGTGACCCTTCCTATAGCTTGAGATGTGATATCCAACTCCTTCCCATTCCAATTCTGAGACCCTTCCTATACAATGAGACTTGATATCTCAATGCTTCTAATACCAAACCTGAGACCCGTCCTATAACATGAGATGTGATATCCAAATCCTTCCCCTTCCAAACCTTAGACCCTTCCTTTATCATGAGATGTGATATCCAACTCCTTCCCATTCCAATCCTGAGACTCTTCCTATAGCATGAGATGTGATATCCAACTCCTTCCCATTCCAATCCTGAGACCCTTCCGATAGCAGAGATGTGATATCTCAATGCTTATACCAAACCTGAGATCCTTCCTATAACATGAGATGTGATATCCAACTCCTTCCCATTCCAATCCTGAGACAATTCCTATAGCATGAGATGTGATATCTCACTGCTTATACCAAACCTGAGACCCTTCCTATAGCATGAGATGTGATATCCAACTCCTTCCCATTCCAATCCTGAGACCCTTATGATAGCATGAAATGTGATATCTCAATGCCTCTAATACCAAACCTGAGATCCTTCCTATAACATGAGATGTGATATCCAAATCCTTCCCCTTCCAAACCTGAGACCCTCCCTTTAGCATGAGATGTGATATCCAACTCCTTCCCATTCCAATCCTGAGACCCTTCTGATAGCATGAGATGTGATATCTCAATGCCTCTAATACCAAACCTGATATCCTACCTCTAACATGAAATGTGATATCCAACTCCTTCCCTTTCCAAACCTGAGACCCTGCCTATAGCATGAGATGTGATATCCAAGTCCTTCCCATTCCAATCCTGAGACCCTTCCTATAGCATGTGATGTGATATCTCAATGCTTATACCAAACCTGAGACCCTTCCTATGGCATGAGATGTCATATACAACTCCTTCCCATTCCAATCCTGAGACCCTTCCTATAGCATGTGATGTGATATCTCAATGCTTATACCAAACCTGAGACCCTTCCTATAGCTTGAGATATGATATCCAACTCCTTCCCATTCCAATCCTGAGACCCTTCCGATAGCATGAGATGTGATATCTCAATACTTCTAATACCAAACCTGAGATCCTTCCGATAACATGAGATGTGATATCCAGATCCTTCCCCTTCCAAACCTGAGACCCTCCCTTTAGCATGAGATGTGATATCCAACTCCTTCCCATTCCAATCCTGAGACCCTTCTGATAGCATGAGATGTGATATCTCAATGCTTCTAATACCAAACCTGAGATCCTTCCGATAGCATGAGATGTGATATCTCAATGCTTCTAATACCAAACCTGAGCTCCTTCTTATAACATGAGATGTGATATCCAAATCCTTCCCCTTCCAAACCTGAGACCCTCCCTTTAGCATGAGATGTGATATCCAACTCCTTCCCATTCCAATCCTGAGACCCTTCTGATAGCATGAGATGTGATATCTCAATGCCTCTAATACCAAACCTGAGATCCTACCTCTAACATGAAATGTGATATCCAACTCTTTCCCCTTCCAAACCTGAGAGCCTTCCTATAGCATGAGATGTGATATCCAAGTCCTTCCCATTCCAATCCCGAGACCCTTCCTATAACATGAGATGTGATATCCAACTCCTTCCCATTCCAACCTGAGACCCTTTCTATAGCATGAGATGGGATATCCAACTCCTTCCAAATCCAATCCTGATACCCTTCCGATAGCATGAGATGTGATATCCCAATGCTTATACCAAACCTGAGACCCATACTATGGCATGAGATGTGATATCAAACTCCTTCCCATTCCAATCCTGAGACCCTTCCTATAGCTTGAGATGTGATATCCAACTCCTTCCAATTCCAATTCTGAGACCCTTCCTATACCATGAGACTTGATATCTCAATGCTTCTAATACCAAACCTGAGACCCGCCCTATAACATGAGATGTGATATCCAAATCCTTCCCCTTCCAAACCTTAGACCCTTCTTTTATCATGAGATGTGATATCCAACTCCTTCCCATTCCAATCCTGAGACCCTTCCGATATCATGAGATGTGATATCTCAATGCTTCTAATATCAAACTTGAGACCCTCCCTATAGCATGAGATGTGATATCCAAGTCCTTCCCATTCCAATCCTGAGACCCTTCCTATAGCATGAGATGTGATGTCTCGATGCTTCTAATACCAAACCTGAGACCCTTCCTATAACATGAGATGGGAATATCCAACTCCTTCCCATTCCAATCCTGAGACCCTTCCGATAGCAGAGATGTGATATCTCAATGCTTATACCAAACCTGAGATCCTTCCTATAACATGAGATGTGATATCCAACTCCTTCCCATTCCAATCATGAGACACTTCCTATAGCATGAGATGTGATATCTCACTGCTTATACCAAACCTGAGACCTTTCCTATAGCATGAGATGTGATATCCAACTCCTTCCCATTCCAATCCTGAGACCCTTCCTATAGCATGAGATGTGATATCTCAATGCTTCTAATATCAAACGTGAGACCCTCCCTATAGCATGAGATGTGATATCCAAGTCCTTCCGATTCCAATCCTGAGACACTTCCTATAGCATGAGATGTGATATCTCAATGCTTTAATACCAAACCTGAGACTCTTCCTATAACATGAGATGGGATATCCAACTCCTTCCCATTCCAATCCTGAGACCTTTCCGATAGCAGAGATGTGATATCTCAATGCTTATACTAAACCTGAGACCCTTCCTACGGCATGAGATGTCATATACAACTCCTTCCCATTCCAATCCTGAGACCCTTCCTATAGCATGAGATGTGATATCTCAATGCTTATACAAAACCAGAGACCCTTCCTATAGCATGAGATGTGATATCCAACTCCTTCCCATTCCAATCCTGAGACCCTTCCTATAGCATGAGATGTGATATCTCAATGCTTATACAAAACCAGAGACCCTTCCTATAGCATGAGATGTGATATCCAACTCCTTCCCATTCCAATCCTGAGACCCTTCCTACAGCATGCAATATGATATCTCAATGATTCTAATAACAATCCTGAGACCCGTCCTATAACATGAGATGGGATATCCAACTCCTTCCCATTCCAATCCTGAGACACTTCCGATAGCAGAGATGTGATATCTCAATGCTTATACCAAACCTGAGACCCTTCCTATAACATGAGATCGGCTATCCAACTCCTTCCCGTTCCAAACCTGAGACCCTTCCTATAGCATGAGATGTGATTTCCAACTCCTTCCCATTCCAATCCTGAGACCCTTCCGATAGCATGAGATGTGATATCTCAATGCTTCTAATACCAAACCCGAGATCCTTCCTATAACATGTGATGTGATATCCAAATTCTTCCCCTTCCAAACCTGAGACCCTCCCTTTAGCATGAGATGTGATATCCAACTCCTTCCCATTCCAATCCTGAGACCCTTATGATAGCATGAGATGTGATATCTCAATGCCTCTAATACCAAACCTGAGATCCTTCCTATAACATGAGATGTGATATCCAAATCCTTTCCCTTCCAAACCTGAGACCCTCCCTTTAGCATGAGATGTGATATCCAACTCCTTCCCATTCCAATCCTGAGACCCTTCTGATAGCATGAGATGTGATATCTCAATGCCTCTAATACCAAACCTGATATCCTACCTCTAACATGAAATGTGATATCCAACTCCTTCCCTTTCCAAACCTGAGACCCTGCCTATAGCATGAGATGTGATATCCAAGTCCTTCCCATTCCAATCCTGAGACCCTTCCTATAGCATGTGATGTGATATCTCAATGCTTATGCCAAACCTGAGACCCTTCCTATGACATGAGATGTCATATACAACACCTTCCCATTCCAATCCTGAGACCCTTCCTATAGCATGTGATGTGATATCTCAATGCTTATACCAAACCTGAGACCCTTTCTATAGCTTGAGATGTGATATCCAACTCCTTCCCATTCCAATCCTGAGACCCTTCCTATAGCATGAGATGTGATATCTCAATACTTCTAATACCAAACCTGAGATCCTTCCGATAACATGAGATGTGATATCCAAATCCTTCCCCTTCCAAACCTGAGACCCTCCCTTTAGCATGAGATGTGATATCCAACTCCTTCCCATTCCAATCCTGAGACCCTTCTGATAGCATGAGATGTGATATCTCAATGCTTCTAATACCAAACCTGAGATCCTTCTGATAGCATGAGATGTGATATCTCAATACTTCTAATACCAAACCTGAGCTCCTTCTTATAACATGAGATGTGATATCCAAATCCTTCCCCTTCCAAACCTGAGACCCTCCCTTTAGCATAAGATGTGATATCCAACTCCTTCCCATTCCAATCCTGAGACCCTTCTGATAGCATGAGATGTGATATCTCAATGCCTCTAATACCAAACCTGAGATCCTACCTCTAACATGAAATGTGATATCCAACTCTTTCCCCTTCCAAACCTGAGAGCCTTCCTATAGCATGAGATGTGATATCCAAGTCCTTCCCATTCCAACCCCGAGACCCTTCCTATAACATGAGATGTGATATCCAACTCCTTCCCATTCCAACCTGAGACCCTTTCTATAGCATGAGATGGGATATCCAACTCCTTCCAAATCCAATCCTGATACCCTTCCGATAGCATGAGATGT
The DNA here is from genome assembly GCF_040938575.1 of Ambystoma mexicanum. Lineage (NCBI taxonomy): Eukaryota > Metazoa > Chordata > Amphibia > Caudata > Ambystomatidae > Ambystoma > Ambystoma mexicanum. The sequence goes on from NW_027182348.1 coordinate 161,898, forward strand.
GATATCCCAATGCTTATACCAAACCTGAGACCCATACTATGGCATGAGATGTGATATCAAACTCCTTCCCATTCCAATCCTGAGACCCTTCCTATAGCTTGAGATGTGATATCCAACTCCTTCCAATTCCAATTCTGAGACCCTTCCTATACCATGAGACTTGATATCTCAATGCTTCTAATACCAAACCTGAGACCCGCCCTATAACATGAGATGTGATATCCAAATCCTTCCCCTTCCAAACCTTAGACCCTTCTTTTATCATGAGATGTGATATCCAACTCCTTCCCATTCCAATCCTGAGACCCTTCCGATATCATGAGATGTGATATCTCAATGCTTCTAATATCAAACTTGAGACCCTCCCTATAGCATGAGATGTGATATCCAAGTCCTTCCCATTCCAATCCTGAGACCCTTCCTATAGCATGAGATGTGATGTCTCAATGCTTCTAATACCAAACCTGAGACCCTTCCTATAACATGAGATGGGAATATCCAACTCCTTCCCATTCCAATCCTGAGACCCTTCCGATAGCAGAGATGTGATATCTCAATGCTTATACCAAACCTGAGATCCTTCCTATAACATGAGATGTGATATCCAACTCCTTCCCATTCCAATCATGAGACACTTCCTATAGCATGAGATGTGATATCTCACTGCTTATACCAAACCTGAGACCTTTCCTATAGCATGAGATGTGGTATCCAACTCCTTCCCATTCCAATCCTGAGACCCTTCCTATAGCATGAGATGTGATATCTCAATGCTTCTAATATCAAACGTGAGACCCTCCCTATAGCATGAGATGTGATATCCAAGTCCTTCCGATTCCAATCCTGAGACACTTCCTATAGCATGAGATGTGATATCTCAATGCTTTAATACCAAACCTGAGACTCTTCCTATAACATGAGATGGGATATCCAACTCCTTCCCATTCCAATCCTGAGACCTTTCCGATAGCAGAGATGTGATATCTCAATGCTTATACTAAACCTGAGACCCTTCCTACGGCATGAGATGTCATATACAACTCCTTCCCATTCCAATCCTGAGACCCTTCCTATAGCATGAGATGTGATATCTCAATGCTTATACAAAACCAGAGACCCTTCCTATAGCATGAGATGTGATATCCAACTCCTTCCCATTCCAATCCTGAGACCCTTCCTATAGCATGAGATGTGATATCTCAATGCTTATACAAAACCAGAGACCCTTCCTATAGCATGAGATGTGATATCCAACTCCTTCCCATTCCAATCCTAAGACCCTTCCTACAGCATGCAATATGATATCTCAATGATTCTAATAACAATCCTGAGACCCGTCCTATAACATGAGATGGGATATCCAACTCCTTCCCATTCCAATCCTGAGACACTTCCGATAGCAGAGATGTGATATCTCAATGCTTATACCAAACCTGAGACCCTTCCTATAACATGAGATCGGCTATCCAACTCCTTCCCGTTCCAAACCTGAGACCCTTCCTTTAGCATGAGATGTGATATCCAGCTCCTTCCCATTCCAATCCTGAGACACTTCCGATAGCATGAGATGTGATATCTCAATGCTTCTAATATCAAAACTGAGACCCTCCCTATAGCATGATATGTGATATCTAAGTCCTTCCCATTCCAATCCTGAGACCCTTCCTATAGCATGAGATGTGATATCTCAATGCTTCTACCAAACCTGAGATCCTTCCTTTAGCATGAGATGTGATATCCAACTCCTTCCCATTCCAATCCTGAGACCCTTCATATAGCATGATATGTGATATCTCAATACTTCTAATACCAAACCTGAGATCCTTCCGATAACATGAGATGTGATATCCAAATCCTTCCCCTTCCAAACCTGAGACCCTCCCTTTAGCATGAGATGTGATATCCAACTCCTTCCCATTCCAATCCTGAGAACCTTCTGATAGCATGAGATGTGATATCTCAATGCTTCTAATACCAAACCTGAGATCCTTCCGATAGCATGAGATGTGATATCTCAATGCTTCTAATACCAAACCTGAGATCCTTCCTATAACATGAGATGTGATATCCAAATCCTTCCCCTTCCAAACCTGAGACCCTCCCTTTAGCATGAGATGTGATATCTCATTGCCTCTAATACCAAACCTGAGATCCTACCTCTAACATGAAATGTGATATCCAACTCTTTGCCCTTCCAAACCTGAGAGCCTTCCTATAGCATGAGATGTGATATCCAAGTCCTTCCCATTCCAATCCTGAGACCCTTCCTATAACATGAGATGTGAAATCCAACTCCTTCCCATTCCAACCTGAGACCCTTCCTATAGCATGAGATGTGATATCTCAATGCCTCTAATACCAAACCTGAGATCCTTCCTCTAACATGAAATGTGATATCCAACTCCTTCCCTTTCCAAACCTGAGAGCCTATCTATAGCATGAGATGTGATATCCAAGTCCTTCCCATTCCAATCCTTAGACCCTTCCTACAGCATGAAATATGATATCTCAATGATTCTAATAACAAACCTGAGACCCGTCCTATAACATGAGATGGGATATCCAACTCCTTCCCATTCCAATCCTGAGACACTTCCTATAGCAGAGATGTGATATCTCAATGCTTATACCAAACCTGAGACCCTTCCTATAACATGAGATGTGATATCCAACTCCTTCCCGTTCCAAACCTGAGACCCTTCCTTTAGCATGAGATGTGATATCCAGCTCCTTCCCATTCCAAACCTGAGACACTTCCGATAGCATGAGATGTGATATCTCAATGCTTCTAATATCAAAACTGAGACCCTCCCTATAGCATGATATGTGATATCTAAGTCCTTCCCATTCCAATCCTGAGACCCTTCCTATAGCATGAGATGTGATATCTCAATGCTTCTACCAAACCTGAGACCCTTCCTTTAGCATGAGAAGTGATATCCAACTCCTTCCCATTCCAATCCTGAGACCCTTCCTATAGCATGAGATGTGATATCTCAATGCTTCTAATATCAAAACTGAGACCCTCCCTATAGCATGATATGTGATATCTAAGTCCTTCCCATTCCAATCCTGAGACCCTTCCTATAGCATGAGATGTGATATCTCAATGCTTCTACCAAACCTGAGATCCTTCCTTTAGCATGAGATGTGATATCCAACTCCTTCCCATTCCAATCCTGAGACCCTTCATATAGCATGAGATGTGATATCTCAATACTTCTAATACCAAACCTGAGATCCTTCCGATAACATGAGATGTGATATCCAAATCCTTCCCCTTCCAAACCTGAGACCCTCCCTTTAGCATGAGATGTGATATCCAACTCCTTCCCATTCCAATCCTGAGAACCTTCTGATAGCATGAGATGTGATATCTCAATGCTTCTAATACCAAACCTGAGATCCTTCCGATAGCATGAGATGTGATATCTCAATGCTTCTAATACCAAACCTGAGATCCTTCCTATAACATGAGATGTGATATCCAAATCCTTCCCCTTCCAAACCTGAGACCCTCCCTTTAGCATGAGATGTGATATCTCATTGCCTCTAATACCAAACCTGAGATCCTACCTCTAACATGAAATGTGATATCCAACTCTTTCCCCTTCCAAACCTGAGAGCCTTCCTATAGCATGAGATGTGATATCCAAGTCCTTCCCATTCCAATCCTGAGACCCTTCCTATAACATGAGATGTGAAATCCAACCCCTTCCCATTCCAACCTGAGACCCTTCCTATAGCATGAGATGTGATATCTCAATGCCTCTAATACCAAACCTGAGATCCTTCCTCTAACATGAAATGTGATATCCAACTCCTTCCCTTTCCAAACCTGAGAGCCTATCAATAGCATGAGATGTGATATCCAAGTCCTTCCCATTCCAATCCTTAGACCCTTCCTACAGCATGCAATATGATATCTCAATGATTCTAATAACAAACCTGAGACCCGTCCTATAACATGAGATGGGATATCCAACTCCTTCCCATTCCAATCCTGAGACACTTCCTATAGCAGAGATGTGATATCTCAATGCTTATACCAAACCTGAGACCCTTCCTATAACATGAGATGTGATATCCAACTCCTTCCCGTTCCAAACCTGAGACCCTTCCTTTAGCATGAGATGTGATATCCAGCTCCTTCCCATTCCAAACCTGAGACACTTCCGATAGCATTAGATGTGATATCTCAATGCTTCTAATATCAAAACTGAGACCCTCCCTATAGCATGATATGTGATATCTAAGTCCTTCCCATTCCAATCCTGAGACCCTTCCTATAGCATGAGATGTGATATCTCAATGCTTCTACCAAACCTGAGACCCTTCCTTTAGCATGAGAAGTGATATCCAACTCCTTCCCATTCCAATCCTGAGACCCTTCCTATAGCATGAGATGTGATATCTCAATACTTCTAATACCAAACCTGAGATCCTTCCGATAACATGAGATGTGATATCCAAATCCTTCCCCTTCCAAACCGGGAACCCTCCCTTTAGTATGAGATGTGATATCCAACTCCTTCCCATTCCAATCCTGAGACCATTCTGATAGCAGGAGATGTGATATCTCAATGCTTCTAATACCAAACCTGAGATCCTTCCTATAACATGAGATGTGATATCCAAATCCTTCCCCTTCCAAACCTGAGACCCTCCCTTTAGCATGAGATGTGATATCCAACTCCTTCCCATTCCAATCCTGAGACCCTTCTGATAGCATGAGATGTGATATCTCAATGCCTCTAATACCAAACCTGAGATCCTACCTCTAACATGAAATGTGATATCCAACTCTTTCCCCTTCCAAACCTGAGAGCCTTCCTATAGCATGAGATGTGATATCCAAGTCCTTCCCATTCCAATCATGAGACCCTTCCTATAACATGAGATGGGATATCCAACTCCTTCCCATTCCAATCCTGAGACCCTTCCTATAGCAGAGATGTGATATCTCAATGCTTATACCAAACCTGAGACCCTTCCTACAGCATGAGATGTCATATACAACTCCTTCCCATTCCAATCCTGAGACCCTTCCTATAGCATGAGATGTGATGTCTCAATGCTTCTAATACCAAACCTGAGATCCTTCCTATAACATGAGATGTGATATCCAACTCCTTCCCATTCCAATCCTGAGACCCTTCCTATAGCATGAGATGTGATATCCAATGCTTATACCAAACCTGAGACCCTTCCTATAGCATGAGATGTGATATCCAACTCCTTCCCATTCCAATCCTGAGACCCTTCCTATAGCATGAGATGTGATATCCAACGCCTTCCCTTTCCAAACCTGAGAGCCTACCTATAGCATGAGATGTGATATCCAAGTCCTTCCCATTCCAATCCTTAGACCCTTCCTACAGCATGCAATATGATATCTCAATGATTCTAATAACAAACCTGAGACCCATCCTATAACATGAGATGGGATATCCAACTTCTTCCCATTCCAATCCTGAGACACTTCCGATAGCAGAGATGTGATATCTCAATCCTTATATCAAACCTGAGACGCTTCCTACAACATGAGATGTGATATCCAACTCCTTCCCGTTCCAAACCTGAGACCCTTCCTATACCATATGTGATATCCAACTCCTTCCCATTCCAAACATGAGACCCTTCCTATAGCAAGAATGTAATATCCAACTCCTTCCCATTCCAATCCTGAGACCATTCCTATAGCATGAGATGTGATATCTCAATGCTTCTAATACCAAACCTGAGATCCTTCCTATGACATGAGATGTGATATCCAATTCCTTCCCATTCCAAACCTGAGACCCTTCCTACAAAATGCAATGTGATATCTCAATGCTTCTAATACCAAACCTGAGACCAGTCCTATAACATGAGATGGGATATCCAACTCCTTCCCGTTCCAAACATGAGACCCTTGCTATAGCATGAGATGTGATATCTCAATGCTTCTAATGCCAAACCTGGGATCCTTCCGATAGCATGAGATGTGATATCTCAATGCTTCTAATACCAAACTTGAGATCCTTCCGATAGCATGAGATGTGATATCTCAATGCTTCTAATACCAATCCTGAGATCCTTCCTATAACATGAGATGTGATATCCAAATCCTTCCCCTTCCAAACCTGAGACCCTCCCTTTAGCATGAGTTCTCAGGTTTGGTATTAGAAGCATTGAGATATCACATCTCATGCCATAGGAAGGGTCTCAGGATTGGAATGGGAAGGACTTGGATGTCACATCTCATGCTATAGGGAGGGTCTCAAGTTTGATATTAGAAGCATTGAGATAACAAATCTCATGATATCGGAAGGGTCTCAGGATTGGAATGGGAAGGAGTTGGATATCACATCTCATGATAAAGGAAGGGTCTAAGGTTTGGAAGGGGAAGGATTTGGATATCACATCTCATGTTATAGGACGGGTCTCAGGTTTGGTATTAGAAGCATTGAGATATCAAGTCTCATGGTATAAGAAGGGTCTCAGAATTGGAATGGGAAGGAGTTGGATATCACATCTCAAGCTATAGGAAGCGTCTCAGGATTGGAATGGGAAGGAGTTTGATATCACATCTCATGCCATAGTATGGTTCTCAGGTTTGGTAGAAGCATTGGGATATCACATCTCATGCTATCGGAAGGGTATCAGTATTGGATTTGGAAGGAGTTGGATATCCCATCTCATGCTATAGGAAGGGTCTCAGGTTGGAATGGGAAGGAGTTGGATATCATATCTCATGCTATAGGAAGGTTCTCAGGTTTGGAAAGGGAAGGAGTTGGATATCACATTTCATGTTAGAGGAAGGATCTCAGGTTTGGTATTAGAGGCCTTGAGATATCACATCTCATGCTATCGGAAGGGTCTCAGGATTGGAATGGGAAGGAGTTGGATATCACATCTCAAGCTATAGGAAGGGTCTCAGGTTTGGTATAAGCATTGAGATATCACATCTCATGCTATAGGAAGGGTCTCTGGATTGGAATGGGAAGAAGTTGGATATCACAACTCATGCTATAGGAAGGGTCTCAGGTTTGGTATAAGCATTGAGATATCACATCTCATGCTATAGGAAGGGTCTCAGGATTGGAATGGGAAGGAGTTGTACATGACATCTCATGCCATAGGAAGGGTCTCAGGTTTGGTATAAACATTGAGATATCACATCACATGCTATAGGAAGGGTCTCAGGATTGGAATGGGAAGGACTTGGATATCACATCACATGCTATAGGCAGGGTCTCAGGTTTGGAAAGGGAAGGAGATGGATATCACATTTCATGTTAGAGGTAGGATCTCAGGTTTGGTATTAGAGGCATTGAGATATCACATCTCATGCTATCAGAAGGGTCTCAGGATTGGAATGGGAAGGAGTTGGATATCACATCTCATGCTAAAGGGAGGGTCTCAGGTTTGGAAGGGGAAGGATTTGGAAATCACATCTCATATTATAGGAAGGATCTCAGGTTTGGTATTAGAAGCATTGAGATATCACATCTCATGCTATCGGAAGGATCTCAGGTTTGGTATAAGAGGCATTGAGATATCACATCTCATGCTATCATAAGGGTCTCAGGATTGGAATGGGAAGGAGTTGGATATCACATCTCATGTTATAGGAAGGATCTCAGGTTTGGTATTAGAAGCATTGAGACATCACATCTCATGCTATAGGAAGGGTCTCAGGATTGGAATGGGAAGGAGTTGGATATCACATCTCATGCTATAGGAAGGGTCTCAGATTTGGTATAAGGATTGAGATATCACATCTCATGCTATAGGAAGGGTCTCAGGATTGGAATGGGAAGGATTTGTATATGACATCTCAGGCCATAGGAAGGGTCTCAGGTTTGATATAAGAATTGAGATATCACATCTCTGCTATCGGAAGGGTCTCAGGATTGGAATGGGAAGGAGTTGGATATCCCATCTGAGTTGGATATCCCATCTCATGTTATAGGAAGGGTCTCAGGTTTGGTATTAGAAGCATTGAGATATCACATCTCATGCTATAGGAAGGGTCTCAGGATTGGAATGGGGAGGACTTGGATGTCACATCTCATGCTATAGGGAGGGTCTCAAGTTTGATATTAGAAGCATTGAGATAACAAATCTCATGATATCGGAAGGGTCTCAGGATTGGAATGGGAAGGAGTTGGATATCACATCTCATGATAAAGGAAGGGTCTAAGGTTTGGAAGGGGAAGGATTTGGATATCACATCTCATGTTATAGGACGGGTCTCAGGTTTGGTATTAGAAGCATTGAGATATCAAGTCTCATGGTATAGGAAGGGTCTCAGAATTGGAATGGGAAGAAATTGGATATCACATCTCAAGCTATAGGAAGGGTCTCAGGATTGGAATGGGAAGGAGTTTGATATCACATCTCATGCCATAGTATGGGTCTCAGATTTGGTAGAAGCATTGGGATATCACATCTCATGCTATCGGAATGGTATCAGTATTGGATTTGGAAGGAGTTGGATATCCCATCTCATGCTATAGGAAAGGTCTCAGGTTGGAATGGGATGGAGTTGGATATCACATTTCATGTTATAGGAAGGGTCTCAGGTTTGGAATGGGAAGGAGTTGGATATCACATTTCATGTTAGAGGAAGGATCTCAGGTTTGGTATTAGAGGCCTTGAGATATCACATTTCATGTTATAGGAAGGGTCTCAGGTTTGGAATGGGAAGGAATTGGATATCACATCTCATGTTATAGGAAGGATCTCAGGTTTGGTATTAGAACCATTGAGATATCACATCTCATGCTATAGGAAGGGTCTCAGGATTGGAATGCGAAGGATTTGGATATCACATCTCATGCTAAAGGAAGGGTCTCAGGTTTGGTAGAAGCGTTGAGATATCACATCTCTGCTATCGGAAGGGTCTCAGGATTGGATTGGGAAGGAGTTGGATATCCCTTCCCATGCTATAAAAGGGTCTCAGGATTTGAATGGCAAGGAGTTGGATATCACATATCATGCCATAGGAAGGGTCTCAGGTTTGGTATAAGCATTGAGATATCACATCTCTGCTATCGGAAGGGTCTCCGGATTGGATTGCGAAGGAGTTGGATATCCCTTCTCATGCTATAGGAAGTGTCTCAGGTTGGAATGGGAAGGAGTTGGATATCACATCTCATGTTATAGGAAGGGTCTCAGGATTGGAATGGGAAGGATTTGGATATCACATCTCTTGCTATAGGAAGGGTCTCAGGATTGGAATGGGTAAGAGTTGGATATTACATTCTTGCTATAGGAAGGGTCTCATGTTTGGAATGGAAGGAGTTGGATATCACATATGCTATAGGAAGTGTCTCAGGTTTGGAACGGGAAGGAGTTGGATATCACATCTCATGTTAGAGGAAGGATCTCAGGTTTGGTATTAGAGGCCTTGAGATATCACATCTCATGCTATAGGAAGGGTCTCAGGTTTGGTATAAGCATTGAGATATCACATCTCATGCTATAGGAAGGGTCCCAGGATTGGAATGGGAAGGAGTTGTATATGACATCTCATGCCATAAGAAGGGTCTCAGGTTTGGTATAAGCATTGAGATATCACATCACATGCTATAGGAAGGGTCTCAGGATTGGAATGGGAAGGAATTGGATATCACAGCTCATGCTATAGGCAGGGTCTCAGGTTTGGAAAGGGAAGGAGATGGATATCACATTTCATGTTAGAGGTAGGATCTCAGGTTTGGTATTAGAGGCATTGAGATATCACATCTCATGCTATCAGAAGGGCCTCAGGATTGGAATGGGAAGGAGTTGTATATCACATCTCATGCTAAAGGGAGGGTCTCAGGTTTGGAAGGGGAAGGATTTGAATATCACATCACATGTTATAGGAAGGATCTCAGGTTTGGTATTAGAGGCATTGAGATATCACATCTCATGCTATCGGAAGGGTCTCAGGATTGGAATGGGAAGGAGTTGGATATCACATCTCATGCTATAGGAAGGGTCTCAGGTTTGGAACGGGAAGGAGTTGGATATCACATCTCGTGTTATAGGAAGAGTCTCAGGTTTGGTATAAGCATTGAGATATCACATCTCTGCAATTGGAAGTGTCTCAGGATTGGGATGGGAAGGATTTGGATATCACATCTCATGCTATAGGAAGGGTCTCAGGTTTGGAACGGGAAGGAGTTGGATATCACATCTCATGTTATAGGAAGAGTCTCAGGTTTGGTATAAGCATTGAGATATCAAATCTCTGCAATCGGAAGTGTCTCAGGATTGGAACGGGAAGGAGTTGGATATCGCATCTCATGTTATAGGACTGGTCTCAGGTTTGGTATTAGAAGCATTGAGATATCACATCGCATGCTGTAGGAAGGGACTCAGGTTTGGAATGGGAAGGAATTGGATATCACATCTCATGTCATAGGAAGGATCTCAGGTTTGGTATTAGAAGCATTGAGATATCACATCTCATGCTATAGGAATGGTCTCAGGATTGGAATGGGAAGGAGTTGGATATTACATTCTTGCTATGGGAAGGGTCTCATGTTTGGAATTGGAAGGAGTTGGATATCACATATGCTATAGGAAGGGTCTCAGGTTTGGAATGGGAAGGAGTTGGATATCACATCTCATGTTATAGGAAGGGTCTCAGGTTGGTATACGCATTGAGATATCACATCTCTGCTATCGGAAGGGTCTCAGGATTGGAATGGGGAGGACTTGGATGTCACATCTCTTGCTATAGGGAGGGTCTCAAGTTTGATATTAGAAGCATTGAGATAACAAATCTCATGATATCGGAAGGGTCTCAGGATTGGAATGGGAAGGAGTTGGATATCACATCTCATGATAAAGGAAGGGTCTAAGGTTTGGAAGGGGAAGGATTTGGATATCACATCTCATGTTATAGGACGGGTCTCAGGTTTGGTATTAGAAGCATTGAGATATCAAGTCTCATGGTATAGGAAGGGTCTCAGAATTGGAATGGGAAGGAGTTGGATATCACATCTCAAGCTATAGGAAGGGTCTCAGGATTGGAATGGGAAGGCGTTTGATATCACATCTTATGCCATAGTATGGGTCTCAGGTTTGGTAGAAGCATTGGGATATCACATCTCATGCTATTGGAAGGGTATCAGTATTGGATTTGGAAGGAGTTGGATATCCCATCTCATGCTATAGGAAGGGTCTCAGGTTGGAATGGGAAGGAGTTGGATTTCACATTTCATGTTATAGGAAGGGTCTCAGGATTGGAATGGGAAGGACTTGGATATCATATCTCATGCTATAGGAAGGCTCTCAGGTTTGGAAGGGGAAGGAGTTGGATATCACATTTCATGTTAGAGGAAGGATCTCAGGTTTGGTATTAGAGGCCTTGAGATATCACATCTCATGCTATAGGAAGGGTCTCGGGATTGGAATGGGAAGGAGTTCGATATCACATCTCAAGCTATAGGAAGGGTCTCAGGTTTGGTATAAGCATTGAGATATCACATCTCATGCTATAGGAAGGGTCTCAGGATTGGAATGGGAAGGAGTTGGATATCACATCTCATATTATAGGAAAGATCTCAGGTTTGGTATTAGAAGCATTGAGACATCACATCTCATGTTATAGGAAGGGTCTTAGGATTGGAATGGGAAGAAGTTGGATATCACATCTCATGCTATAGGAAGGGTCTCAGGTTTGGTATAAGCATTGAGATATCACATCTCATGCTATAGGAAGGGTCTCAGGATTGGAATGGGAAGGAGTTGTATATGACATCTCATGCCATAGGAAGGGTCTCAGGTTTGGTATAAGTATTGAGATATCACATCACATGCTATAGGAAGGGTCTCAGGATTGGAATGGGAAGGACTTGAATATCACATCTCATGCTATAGGCAGGGTCTCAGGTTTGGAAAGGGAAGGAGATGGATATCACATTTCATGTTAGAGGTAGGATCTCAGGTTTGGTATTAGAGGCATTGAGATATCACATCTCATGCTATCAGAAGGGTCTCAGGATTGGAATGGGAAGGAGTTGGATATCACATCTCATGCTAAAGGGAGGGTCTCAGGTTCGGAAGGGGAAGGATTTGGATATCACATCTCATGTTATAGGAAGGATCTCAGGTTTGGTATTAGAAGCATTGAGATATCACATCTCATGCTATCGAAAGGATCTCAGGTTTGGTATTAGAAGCATTGAGATATCACATCTCATGCTATAGGAAGGGTCTCAGGATTGGAATGGGAAGGAGTTGGATATCACATCTCATGATAAAGGAAGGGTCTAAGGTTTGGAAGGGGAAGGGTTTGGATATCACATCTCATGTTATAGGACGGGTCTCAGGTTTGGTATTAGAAGCATTGAGATATCAAGTCTCATGGTATAGGAGGGGTCTCAGAATTGGAATGGGAAGGAGTTGGATATCACATCTCAAGCTATAGGAAGGGTCTCAGGATTGGAATGGGAAGGAGTTTGATGTCACATCTTATGCCATAGTATGGGTCTCAGGTTTGGTAGAAGCATTGGGATATCACATCTCATGCTATTGGAAGGGTATCAGTATTGGATTTGGAAGGAGTTGGATATCCCATCTCATACTATAGGAAGGGTCTCAGGTTGGAATGGGAAGGAGTTGGATATCACATTTCATGTTATAGGAAGGGTCTCAGGATTGGAATGGGAAGGACTTGGATATCATATCTCATGCTATAGGAAGGCTCTCAGGTTTGGAAGGGGAAGGAGTTGGATATCACATTTCATGTTAGAGGAAGGATCTCAGGTTTGGTATTAGAGGCCTTGAGATATCACATCTCATGCTATAGGAAGGGTCTCAGGATTGGAATGGGAAGGAGTTGGATATCACATCTCAAGCTATAGGAAGGGTCTCAGGTTTGGTATAAGCATTGAGATATCACATCTCATGCTATAGGAAGGGTCTCAGGATTGGAATGGGAAGGAGTTGGATATCACATCTCATGTTATAGGAAAGATCTCAGGTTTGGTATAAGAAGCATTGAGACATCACATCTCATGTTATAGGAAGGGTCTTAGGATTGGAATGGGAAGACGTTGGATATCACATCTCATGCTATAGGAAGGGTCTCAGGTTTGGTATAAGCATTGAGATATCACATCTCATGCTATAGGAAGGGTCTCATGATTGGAATGGGAAGGAGTTGTATATGACATCTCATGCCATAGGAAGGGTCTCAGGTTTGGTATAAGCATTGAGATATCACATCACATTCTATAGGAAGGGTCTCAGGATTGGAATGGGAAGGACTTGGATATCACATCTCATGCTATAGGCAGGGTCTCAGGTTTGGAAAGGGAAGGAGATGGATATCACATTTCATGTTAGAGGTAGGATCTCAGGTTTGGTATTATAGGCATTGAGATATCACATCTCATGCTATCAGAAGGGTCTCAGGATTGGAATGGGAAGGAGTTGTATATCACATCTCATGCTAAAGGGAGGGTCTCAGGTTTGGAAGGGGAAGGATTTGGAAATCACATCTCATGTTATAGAAAGGATCTCAGGTTTGGTATTAGAAGCATTGAGATATCACATCTCATGCTATCGGAAGTATCTCAGGTTTGGTATTAGAGGCATTGAGATATCACATCTCATGCTATCATAAGGGTCTCAGGATTGGAATGGGAAGGAGTTGGATATCACATCTCTTGTTATAGGAAGGATCTCAGGTTTGGTATTAGAAGCATTGAGATATCACATCTCATGCTATAGGAAGGGTCTCAGGATTGGAATGGGAAGGAGTTGGATATCACATCTCATGCTATAGTTACATCTCATGCTAAAGGAAGGGTCTCAGGTTTGGAATGGGAAGGAGTTGGATATGACATCTCTTGTTATAGGGAGGGTCTCAGGATTTGAATGGCAAGGAGTTGGATATCACATCTCATGCCATAGGAAGGGTCTCAGGTTTGGTATAAGCATTGAGATATCACATCTCTGCTATCGGAAGGGTCTCAGGATTGGATTGGGAAGGAGTTGGATATCCCTTCTCATGCTATAGGAAGGGTCTCAGGTTGGAATGGGAAGGAGTTGGATATCACATCTCATGTTATAGGAAGGGTCTCAGGATTGGAATGGGAAGGATTTGGATATCGCATCTCTTGCTATAGGAAGGGTCTCAGGATTGGAATGGGAAGGAGTTGGATATCATATCTCATGCTATAGGAAGGGTCTCAGGAATGGAATGGGAAGGAGTTTTATATGACATCTCATGCCATAGGAAGGATCTCATGTTTGGTATTAGAAGCATTGAGACATCACATCTCATGTTATAGGAAGGGTATCAGGATTGTAATGGGAAGGAGTTGGATATCACATCTCATGCTATAGGAAGGGTCTCAGGTTTGGTATAAGCATTGAGATATCACATCTCATGCTATAGGAAGGGTCTCAGGATTGGAATGGGAAGGAGTTGTATATGACATCTCATGCCATAGGAAGGGTCTCAGGTTTGGTATAAGCATTGAGATATCACATCTCTGCTATCGGAAGGGTCTCAGGATTGGAATGGGAAGGACTAGGATATCACATCTCATGCTATAGGAAGGGTCTCAGGATTGGAATGGGAAGGACTTGGATATCACATCTCATGTTATAGGAAGGGTCTCAGGTTTGGTATTAGAAGCATTGAGATATCACATCTCATGCTATAGGAAGGGTCTCAGGAATGGAATGGGAAGGACTTCGATATCACATCTCATGATAAAGGAAGGGTCTAAGGTTTGGAAGGGGAAGGATTTGGATATCACATCTCATGTTATAGGACGGGTCTCAGGTTTGGTATTAGAAGCATTGTGATATCACATCTCATGCTATAGGAAGTGTCTCAGGATTGGAATGATAAGGAGTTGGATATCACATCTCATGCTATAGGAAGGGTTTCAGGTTTGGTAGAAGCATTGAGATATCACATCTCATGCTATAGGAAGAGTCTCAGGTTTGGGAAGGGAAGGATTAGGATTTCACATCTCATGTTATAGGATGGTTCTCAGGTTTGGAATGGGAAGGAGTTGGATATCACATCTCATGTTATAGGAAGGATCTCATGTTTGGTATTAGAAGCATTGAGATATCACATCTCATGCTATAGGAAGGGTCTCCGGATTGGAATGTGAAGGATTTGGATATTACATCTCATGCTAAAGGAAGGGTCTCAGGTTTGGAATGGGAAGGAGTTGGATATGACATCTCTTTTTATAGGGAGGGTCTCAGGATTTGAATGGCAAGGAGTTGGATATCACATCTCATGCCATAGGAAGGGTCTCAGGTTTGGTATAAGCATTGAGATATCGCATCTCTGCTATCGGAAGGGTCTCAGGATTGGATTGGGAAGGAGTTGGATATCCCTTCTCAGGCTATAGGAAGGGTCTCAGGTTGGAATGGGAAGGAGTTGGATATCACATCTCATGTTATAGGAAGGGTCTCAGGATTGGAATGGGAAGGATTTGGATATCGCATCTCTTGCTATAGGAAGGGTCTCAGGTTTTTTATTAGAAACATTGAGATATCACATCTCATGCTATAGGAAGGGTTTTAGGATTGGAATGGGAAGTATTTGGATATCACATCTCATGCTAAAGGAAGGGTCTCAGGTTTGGAAGGGGAAGGATTTGGATATCATATCTCATGTTATAGGACGGGACCCAGGTTTGGTATTAGAAGCATTGAGATATCACATCTCATGGTATAGGAAGGGTCTCAGGGTTGGAATGGGAAGGAGTTGGATATCACATCTCAACCAATAGGAAGGGTCTCAGGTTTGGAATGGGAAGGAATTGGATATCACATCTCATGTTATAGGAAGGGTCTCAGGTTTGGTAGAAGCGTTGAGATATCACATCTCTGCTATCGGAAGGGTCTCAGGATTGGATTGGGAAGGAGTTGGATATCCCATCTCATGCCATAGGAAGGGTCTCAGGTTTGGCATAAGAAGGAGTTGGATATCCCATCTCATGCTATAGGAAGGGTCTCAGGTTGGAATGGGAAGGAGTTGGATATGACATCTCATGTTATAGGAAGGGTCTCAGGATTGGAATGGGAAGGACTTGGATATCACATTTCATGCTGTAGGAAGGCTCTCAGGTTTGGAAAGGGAAGGAGTTGGATATCACATTTCATGTTAGAGGTAGGATCTCAGGTTTGGTATTAGAGGCATTGAGATATCACATCTCATTCTATCAGAAGGGTATCAGGATTGGAATGGGAAGGAGTTGGATATCACATCTCATGCTAAACGGAGGGTCTCAGGTTCGGAAGGGGAAGGATTTGGATATCACATCTCATGTTATAGGAAGGATCTCAGGTTTGGTATTAGAAGCATTGAGATATCACATCTCATGCTATCGGAAGGATCTCAGGTTTGGTATTAGAAGCATTGAGATATCACATGTCATGCTATAGGAAGGGTCTCAGGATTGGAATGGGAAGGAGTTGGATATCACATCTCATGTTATAGGAAGGATCTCAGGTTTGGTATTAGAAGCATTGAGATATCACATCTCATGCTATAGGACTGGTCTCAGGATTGGAATGGGAAGGAGTTGGATATCACATCTCATGCTAAAGGAAGGGTCTCAGTTTTGGTAGAAGCATTGAGATTTCACATATCATGCTATAGGAAGGGTCTCAGGATTGGAATGGGAAGGAGTTGGATATCATATCTCATGCTATAGGAAGGGTCTCAGGTTTGGTATAAGCATTGAGATATCACATCTCTGCTATCGGAAGGGTCTCAGGATTGGAATGGGAAGGACTTAGATATCACATCTCATGCTATAGGGAGGGTCTCAGTATTGATATTAGAAGCATTGAGATATCACATCTCAAGCTATCAGAAGGGTCTCAGGATTGGAATGGGAAGGAGTTGGATATTACATCTCATGCTATAGGAAGGGTCTCAGGTTAGGAAGGGAAAGGAGTTGGATATCACATTTCATGTTAGAGGAAGGATCTCAGGTTTGGTATTAGAGGCCTTGAGATATCACATCTCATGCTATAGGAAGGGTCTCAGGATTGGAATGGGAAGGAGTTGGATATCACATCTCATGTTATAGGAAAGATCTCAGGTTTGGTATTAGAAGCATTGAGACATCACATCTCATGTTATAGGAAGGGTCTTAGGATTGGAATGGGAAGGAGTTGTATATGACATCTCATGCCATAGGAAGGGTCTCAGGTTTGCTATACGCATTGAGATATCACATCACATGCTATAGGAAGGGTCTCAGGATTGGAATGAGAAGGAATTGAATATCACATCTCATGCTATAGGCAGGGTCTCAGGTTTGGAAAGGGAAGGAGATGGATATCACATTTCATGTTATAGGACGGGTCTCAGGTTTGGTATTAAAAGCATTGTGATATCACATCTCATGCTATAGGAAGTGTCTCAGGATTGGAATGGGAAGGAGTTGGATATCACAACTCATGCTATTGGAAGGGTTTCAGGTTTGGTAGAAGCATTAAGATATCACATCTCATGCTATAGGAAGAGTCTCAGGTTTGGGAAGGGAAGGATTTGGATTTCACATCTCATGTTTTAGGATGGTTCTCATGTTTGGTTTTTGAAGCATTGAGATATCACATCTCATGCTATCGGAAGGGTCTCAGGTTTGGAATGGGAAGGAGTTGGATATCACATCTCGTGTTATAGGAAGGATCTCATGTTTGGTATTAGAAATATTGAGATATCACATCTCATGCTATAGGAAGGGTCTCCGGATTGGAATGTGAAGGATTTGGATATTACATCTCATGCTAAAGGAAGGGTCTCAGGTTTGGAATGGGAAGGAGTTGGATATGACATCTCTTGTTATAGGGAGGGTCTCAGGATTTGAATGGCAAGGAGTTGGATACCCCATCTCATGCCATAGGAAGGGTCTCAGGTTTGGCATAAGAAGGAGTTGGATATCCCATCTCATGCTATAGGAAGGGTCTCAGGTTGGAATGGGAAGGAGTTGGATATGACATCTCATGTTATAGGAAGGGTCTCAGGATTGGAATGGGAAGGACTTGGATATCACATCTCATGCTGTAGGAAGGCTCTCAGGTTTGGAAAGGGAAGGAGTTGGATATCACATTTCATGTTAGAGGTAGGATCTCAAGTTTGGTATTAGAGGCATTGAGATATCACATCTCATTCTATCAGAAGGGTATCAGGATTGGAATGGGAAGGAGTTGGATATCACATCTCATGCTAAACGGAGGGTCTCAGGTTCGGAATGGGAAGGAGTTGGATATCACATCTCATGTTATAGGAACGATCTCAGGTTTGGTATTAGAAGCATTGAGATATCACATCTCATGCTATAGGACTGGTCTCAGGATTGGAATGGGAAGGAGTTGGATATCACATCTCATGCTAAAGGAAGGGTCTCAGTTTTGGTAGAAGTATTGAGATTTCACATATCATGCTATAGGAAGGGTCTCAGGATTGGAATGGGAAGGAGTTGGATATCATATCTCATGCTATAGGAAGGGTCTCAGGTTTGGTATAAGCATTGAGATATCACATCTCTGCTATCGGAAGGGTCTCAGGATTGGAATGGGAAGGACTTAGATATCACATCTCATGCTATAGGGAGGGTCTCAGTATTGATATTAGAAGCATTGAGATATCACATCTCAAGCTATCGGAAGGGTCTCAGGATTGGAATGGGAAGGAGTTGGATATCACATCTCATGTTAGAGGAAGGATCTCAGGTTTGGTATTAGAGGCCTTAAGATATCACATCTCATGCTATAGGAAGGGTCTCAGGATTGGAATGGGAAGGAGTTGGATATCACATCTCAAGCTATAGGAAGGGTCTCAGGTTTGGTATAAGCATTGAGATATCACATCTCATGCTATAGGAAGGGTCCCAGGATTGGAATGGGAAGGAGTTGGATATCACATCTCATGTTATAGGAAAGATCTCAGGTTTGGTATTAGAAGCATTGAGACATCACATCTCATGTTATAGGAAGGGTCTTAGGATTGGAATGGGAAGGAGTTGTATATGACATCTCATGCCATAGGAAGGGTCTCAGGTTTGGTATACGCATTGAGATATCACATCACATGCTATAGGAAGGGTC
The DNA here is from genome assembly GCF_040938575.1 of Ambystoma mexicanum. Classification (NCBI taxonomy): domain Eukaryota; kingdom Metazoa; phylum Chordata; class Amphibia; order Caudata; family Ambystomatidae; genus Ambystoma; species Ambystoma mexicanum. The sequence goes on from NW_027182348.1 coordinate 180,981, forward strand.
TCAGGATTGGAATGGGAAGGACTTGAATATCACATCTCATGCTATAGGCAGGGTCTCAGGTTTGGAAAGGGAAGGAGATGGATATCACATTTCATGTTAGAGGTAGGATCTCAGGTTTGGTATTAGAGGCATTGAGATATCACATCTCATGCTATCAGAAGGGTCTCAGGATTGGAATGGGATGGAGTTGTATATCACATCTCATGCTAAAGGGAGGGTCTCAGGTTTGGAAGGGGAAGGATTTGGAAATCACATCTCATGTTATAGGAAGGATCTCAGGTTTGGTATTAAAAGCATTGAGATATCACATCTCATGCTATCGGAAGTATCTCAGGTTTGGTATTAGAGGCATTGAGATATCACATCTCATGCTATCATAAGGGTCTCAGGATTGGAATGGGAAGGAGTTGGATATCACATCTCATGTTATAGGAAGGATCTCAGGTTTGGTATTAGAAGCATTGAGATATCACATCTCATGCTATAGGAAGGGTCTCAGTATTGTAATGGGAAGGAGTTGGATATCACATCTTATGCTATAGGAAGGGTCTCAGATTTGGTATAAGAATTGAGATATCACATCTCATGCTATAGGAAGGGTCTCAGGATTGGAATGGGAAGGAGTTGGATATCACATCTCATGCTATAGGAAGGGTCTCAGGTTTGGAACGGGAAGGAGTTAGATATCACATCTCATGTTATAGGAAGAGTCTCAGGTTTGGTATAAGCATTGAGATATCACATCTCTGCTATCGGAGGTGTCTCATGATTGGGATGGGAAGGAATTGGATATCACATCTCATGCTATAGGAAGGGTATCAGGTTTGGAACGGGAAGGAGTTGGATATCCCATCTCATGTTATAGGACAGGTCTCAGGTTTGATATTAGAAGCATTGAGATATCACATCTCTGCTATTGGAAGGGTCTCAGGATTGGAATGGGAAGGACTTGGATATCAGAATTCATGTTATAGGAAGGGTCTCAGGTTTGGTATTAGAAGCATTGAGATATCACATCTCATGCTATAGGAAGGGTCTCAGGATTGAAATGGGAAGGACTTGGATATCACATCTCATGTTATAGGAAGGGTCTCAGGTTTGGTATTAGAAGCATTGAGATATCACATCTCATGCTATAGGAAGGGTCTCAGGAATGGAATGGGAAGGACTTGGATATCACATCTCATGATAAAGGAAGGGTCTAAGGTTTGGAAGGGGAAGGATTTGGATATCACATCTCATGTTATTGGACCGGTCTCAGGTTTGGTATTAGAAGCATTGAGATATCAAGTCTCATGGTATAGGACGGGAGTTTGATATCACATCTCATGCCATGGTATGGGTCTCAGGTTTTGTAGAAGCATTGGGATATCACATCTCATGCTATCGGAAGGGTATCAGGATTGGATTTGGAAGGAGTTGGATATCCCATCTCATGCTATAGGAAGGGTCTCAGGTTGGAATGGGAAGGAGTTGGATATGACATCTCATGTTATAGGAAGGGTCTCAGGATTGGAATGGGAAGGACTTGGATATCACATCTCATGCTGTAGGAAGGCTCTCAGGTTTGGAAAGGGAAGGAGTTGGATATCACATTTCATGTTAGAGGTAGGATCTCAGGTTTGCTATTCGAAGCATTGAGATATCACATCTCATGCTATCAGAAGGGTATCAGGATTGGAATGGGAAGAAGTTGGATATCACATCTCATGCTAAAGGGAGGGTCTCAGGTTCGGAAGGGGAAGGATTTGGATATCACATCTCATGTTATAGGAAGGATCTCAGGTTTGGTATTAGAAGCATTGAGATATCATATCTCATGCTATCTGAAGGATCTCAGGTTTGGTATTAGAAGCATTGAGATATCACATCTCATGCTATAGGAAGGGTCTCAGGATTGGAATGGGAAGGAGTTAGATATCACATCTCATGTTATAGGAAGGATCTCAGGTTTGGTATTAGAAGCATTGAGATAGCACATCTCATGCTATAGGACTGGTCTCAGGATTGGAATGGGAAGGAGTTGGATATCACATCTCATGCTAAAGGAAGGGTCTCAGTTTTGATAGAAGCATTGAGATTTCACATATCATGCTATAGGAAGGGTCTCAGGATTGGAATGGGAAGGAGTTGGATATCACATCTCATGCTATAGGAAGGGTCTCAGGTTTGGTATAAGCATTGAGATATCACATCTCTGCTATCGGAAGGGTCTCAGGATTGGAATGGGAAGGACTTAGATATCACATCTCATGCTATAGGGAGGGTCTCAGTATTGATATTAGAAGCATTGAGATATCACATCTCAAGCTATCGGAAGGGTCTCAGGATTGGAATGGGAAGGAGTTGGATATCACATCTCATGTTATAGGAAGAGTCTCATGCTAAGACCTGATAGACCCTTCCTATAACATGAGATGGGAATATCCAACTCCTTCCCATTCCAATCCTGAGACCCTTCCGATAGCAGAGATGTGATATCTCAATGCTTATACCAAACCTGAGACCCTTCCTATAGCATGAGATGTGATATCCAACTCCTTCCCATTCCAATACTGAGACCCTTCCTATAGCATGAGATGTGATATCTCAATGCTTCTAATATCAAACTTGAGACCCTCCCTATAGCATGAGATGTGATATCCAAGTCCTTCCCATTCCAATCCTGAGACACTTCCTATAGCATGAGATGTGATATCTCAATGCTTCTAATACCAAACCTGAGATTCTTCCTATAACATGAGATGGGATATCCAACTCCTTCCCATTCCAATCCTGAGACCCTTCCGAAAGCAGAGATGTGATATCTCAATGCTTATACCAAACCTGAGACCCTTCCTATGGCATGAGATGTCATATACAGATCCTTCCCATTCCAATCCTGAGACCCTTCCTATAGCATGAGATGTGATATCTCAATGCTTATACCAAACCTAAAACCCTTCCTATAGCATGAGATGTGATATCCAACTCCTTCCCATTCCAATCCTGAGACCCTTCCTATAGCATGAGATGTGATATCCAATGGCTCTAATACCAAACCTGAGATCCTTCCTCTAACATGAAATGTGATATCCAACTCCTTCCCTTTCCAAACCTGAGAGCCTACCTATAGCATGAGATGTGATATCCAAGTCCTTCCCATTCCAATCCTTAGACCCTTCCTACAGCATGCAATATGATATCTCAATGATTCTAATAACAAACCTGAGACCCGTCCTATAACATGAGATGTGATATCCAACTCCTTCCCATTCCAATCCTGAGACACTTCCGATAGCAGAGATGTGATATCTCAATGCTTATACCAAACCTGAGACCCTTCCTATAACATGAGATGTGATATCCAATTCCTTCCCATTCCAAACCTGAGACCCTTCCTACAGCATGTGATGTGATATCTCAATGCTTCTAATACCAAACCTGAGACCAGTCCTATAACATGAGATGGGATATACAACTCCTTCCCGTTCCAAACCTGAGACCCTTCCTATAGCATGAGATGTGATATCCAACTCCTTCCCATCCCAATCCTGAGACACTTCCGATTGCAGAGATGTGATATCTCAATGCTTATACCAAATGTGAGACTCTTCCTATAACATGAGATGTGATATCCAACTCCTTCCCGTTCCAAACCTGAGATCCTTCCTATAGCATGAGATGTGATATCCAACTCCTTCCCATTCCAATCCTGAGACCCTTATGATAGCATGAGATGTGATATCTCAATGCCTCTAATACCAAATCTGAGATTCTTCTGATAGCATGAGATGTGATATCTCAATGCTTCTTATACCAAACCTGAGATCCTTCCTATAACATGAGATGTGATTTCCAAATCCTTCCCCTTCCAAACCTGAGACCCTCCCTTTAGCATGAGATGTGATATCCAAGTCCTTCCCATTCCAATCCTGAGACCCTTCCTATAGCATGTGATGTGATATCTCAATGCTTATACCAAACCTGAGACCCTTCCTATGGCATGAGATGTCATATACAACTCCTTCCCATTCCAATCCTGAGCCCTTCCTATATCATGAGATGTGATATCTCAATGCTTATACCAAACCTGAGACTCTTCCTATAGCATGAGATGTGATATCCAACTTCTTCCCATTCCAATCCTGAGACCCTTCCAATAACATGAGATGTGTTGTCTCAATGCTTCTAATACCAAACCTGAGATCTTTCCTATAACATGAGGTGTGATATCCAACTCCTTCCCATTCCAATCCTGAGGCCCTTCCTATAGCATGTGATGTGATATCCCAATGCTTAAAATCCTTCCCCTTCCAAACCTTAGACCCTTCCTTTATCATGAGATGTGATATCCAAGTCCTTCCCATTCCATTCCTGAGACCCTTCCTATAGCATGAGATGTGATATCTCAATGCTTCTAATACCAAACCTGAGACCCTTCCTATAACATGAGATGTGATATCCAAGTCCTTCCCATTCCAATCCTGAGACCCTTCCTATAGCATGAGATGTGATATCTCAATGCATCTAATACCAAACCTGAGACCCTTCCTATAACATGAATTGTGATATCCAAATCCTTCCCATTCCAATCCTGAGACCCTTCCGATAGCAGAGATGTGATATCTCAATGCTTATACCAAACCTAAGACCCTTCCGATAGCATGAGATGTGATATCTCAATGCTTCTAATACCAAACCTGAGATCCTTCCAATAACATGAGATATGATGTCCAAATCCCTCCCCTTCCAAACCTTAGACCATCCCTTTAGCATGAGATTTGATATCCAACTCCTTCCCATTCCAATCCTGAGACCCTTCTGATGGCATGAGATGTGATATCTCAATGCCTCTAAAACCAAACCTGAGATCCTACCTCTAACATGAAATTTGATATCCAACTCCTTCCCCTTCCAACCCTGAGAGCCTTCCTATAGAATGAGATGTGATATCCAAGTCCTTCCCATTCCAATCCTGAGACCCTTCCTATAACATGAGATGTGATATCCAACTCCTTCCCATTCCAATCCTGAGACCCTTCCTATAGCTTGAGATGTGATATCCAACTCCTTCTCATTCCAATTCTGAGACCCGTCCTATACCATGAGACTTGATATCTCAATGCTTCAAATACCAAACCTGAGACCGGTCCTATAACATGAGATGTGATACCCAAATCCGTCCCCTTCCAAACCTTAGACCCTTCCTATAGCATGAGATGTGATATCTCATTGCTTCTAATACCAAACCTGAGACCCTTCCTATAACGAGATGGGATATCCAACTCCTTCCCATTCCAATCCTGAGACCCTTCAGATAGCAGAGATGTGATATCCAACTCCTTCCCATTCCAAACCTGAGACCCTTCCTATAGCATGAGATGTTATAATTTAATGCTTCTAAAACCAAACCTGAGAACCATCCTATAACATGTGAAATCCAAATCCTTCCCTTTCCAAACCTGAGACCCTTCCGATAGCATGAGATGTGATATCTCAATGCTTCTAAAACCAAACATGAGAACCATCCTATAACATGAGATGTGAAATCCAAATCCTTCCCTTTCCAAACCTGAGACCCTTCCTATAGCTTGAGATGAAATATCAAACTCCTTCCCATTCCAATCCTGAGATAGCTTGAGATGTGATATCCAACTCCATCCCATTCCAATCCTGAGACCCTTCCGATAGCATGAGATGTGATAGCTCAATGCTTCTAATATCAAAACTGAGACCCTCCCTATAGTATGAGATGTGAATTCTAAGTCCTTACCATTCCTATCCTGAGACCCTTCCGATAGCAGAGATGTGATATCTCAATGCTTATACCAAACCTGATGACCCTTCCTATGGCATTAGATGTGATATCCAACTCCTTCCCATTCCAATCCTGAGTTCCTTCCTATAGCATGAGATGTGGTATCTCAATGCTTCTATCAAACCTGATACCCTTCTTTTAGCATGAGAGGTGATATTCAACTCCTGCCCATTCCAATCCTGAGACCCTTCCTATATCATGAGACGTGATATCCAACTCCTTCCCATTCCAATCCTGAGACTCCTCCTATAGCATGAGATGTGATATCTCAATGCTTCTAATACCAGACCTGGGGCCGGTCCTATAACATGAGATATGATATCCAAATCCTTCCCCTTCCAAACCTGAGACCCTTCCTATAGCAAGAGATGTGATATCCAATTCCTTCCCATTCCAATCCTGAGACCCTTCCTATAACGAGATGTGATATCCAACTCCTTCCCATTCCAACCTGAGACCCTTCCTGTAGCATGAGAAGGGAGATCCAACTCCTTCCCATTCCAATCCTGAGACCCTTCCTATACCATGAGATGTGATATCTCAATGCTTCTAATACCAAACCTGGGACCCGTCCTATAACATGAGATATGTCCTATAACATGAGATATGATATCCAAATCCTTCCCCTTCCAAACCTGAGACCCTTCCTTTAGCATGAGATGTGATATCCAAATCCTTCCCATTCCAATACTGAAACCCTTCCTATAGCATGAGATGTCATATCTCAATGTTTCTAATAGAAAACCTGAGACCCTTCCTATAGCAAGAGATGTGATATCCAAATCCTTCCCATTTCAATCTTGAGACCCTTCCTATAACATGAGATGTGATATCCAACTCCTACCCATTCCAACCTGAGACCCTTCCTATAGCATGAGAAGGGATATCCAATTCCTTCCCAATCCAATCCTTAGACCCTTCTGATAGCAGAGATGTGATATCTCAATGCTTATACCAAACCTGAGACCCTTCCTTTAGCATGAGATGTGATATCCAAATGCTTCACATTCCAATCCTGAGACCCTTCCTATAGCATGAGATGTGATATCTCAATGATTCTAATACAAAACCTGAGATCCTTCCTATAACATGAGATGTGATATCCAAGTCCTTCCCATTCCAATCCTGAGACCCTTCCTATAACATGAGATGTGATATCCAACTCCTTCTACTCCAACCTGAGACCCTTCCTATAGCATGAGATGGGATATCCAACTCCTTCCAAATCCAATCCTGATACCCTTCCAATAGCATGAGATGTGATATCCCAATGCTTCTACAAAACCTGAGACCCATACCATGGCATGAGATGTGATATCAAACTCCCTTCCTATACCATGAGACTTGATATCTCAATGCTTCTAATACCAAACCTGAGACCGGTCCAATAACATGAGATGTGATATCCAAATCCTTCCCCTTCCAAACCTTAGACCCTTCCTTTATCATGAGATGTGATATCCAAGTCATTCCCATTCCATTCCTGAGACCCTTAATATAGCATGAGATGTGATATCTCAATGCTTCTAATACCAAACCTGAGACCCTTCCTATAACATGAGATGTGATATCCAAATCCTTCCCATTCCAATCCTGAGACCCTTCCGATAGCAGAGATGTGATATCTCAATGCTTATACCAAACCTGAGACCCTTCCGATAGCATGAGATGTGATATCTCAATGCTTCTAATACCAAACCTCAGATCCTTCCAATAACATGAGATGTGATGTCCAAATCCTTCCCCTTCCAAACCTTAGACCCTCCCTTTAGCATGAGATGTGATATCCAACTCCTTCCCATTCCAATCCTGAGACCCTTCTGATGGCATGAGATGTCATATCTCAATGCCTCTAATACCAAACCTGAGATCCTACCTCTAACATGAGATGTGATATCAAACTCCTTCCCATTCCAAACCTGAGACCCTTCAGATAGCATGAGATGTGATATTTCAATGCTTCTAAAACCAAACATGAGAACCATCCTATAACATGAGATGTGAAATCCAAATCATTCCCATTCCAAACATGAGGCCCTTCCTATAGCTTGAGATGTGATATCAAACTCCTTCCGATTCAATGTGATATCCAACTCCTTCCCATTCCAATCCTGGGACCCTTCCTATACCATGAGATGTGATAGTTCAATGCTTCTAATACCAAACCTGAGACCCGTCCTAAAACATGAGATGTGAGATCCAAATCCTTCCCCTTCCAGACCTGAGACCTTTCCTTTAGCATGAGATGTGATAACCAACTCCTTCCCATTCCAAACCTGAGACCCTTCCCATAGCATGAGATGTGATATCTCAATGCTTCTAAAACCAAACATGAGAACCATCCTATAACATGAGATGTGAAATCCAAATCCTTCCCTTTCCAAACCTGAGACCCTTCCTATAGCTTGAGATGAAATATCAAACTCCTTCCCATTCCAATCCTGAGATAGCTTGAGATGTGAGATCCAAATCCTTCCCCTTCCAAACCTGAGACCCTTCCTATAGCTTGATATGTGATATCAAACTCCTTCCCATTACAATCCTGCGATAGCTTGAGATGTGATATCCAACTCCATCCCATTCCAATCCTGAGACCCTTCCGATAGCATGAGATGTGATAGCTCAATGCTTCTAATATCAAAACTGAGACCCTCCCTATAGTATGAGATGTGAAATCTACGTCCTTCCCATTACTATCCTGAGACCCTTCCGATAGCAGAGATGTGATATCTCAATGCTTATACCGAACCTGATGACCCTTCCTTTAGCATGAGATGTGATATTCAACTCAATCCCATTCCAAACCTGAGACCTTTCCTTTAGCATGTGTGATATCCAACTCCTTCCAATTCCAATACTGAGACCCTTCCAATAGCATATGTGATATCTCAATGCTTCTAATATCAAAACTGAGACCCTCCCTATAACATGAGATGTGATATCCAACTCCTTCCCATTCCAATACTGAGACCCTTCCAATAGCATATGTGATATCTCAATGCTTCTAATATGAAAACTGAGACCCTCCCTATAACATGAATTGTGATATCCAAATCCTTCCCATTCCAATCCTGAGACCCTTCCGATAGCAGAGATGTGATATCTCAATGCTTATACCAAACCTAAGACCCTTCCGATAGCATGAGATGTGATATCTCAATGCTTCTAATACCAAACCTGAGATCCTTCCAATAACATGAGATATGATGTCCAAATCCCTCCCCTTCCAAACCTTAGACCATCCCTTTAGCATGAGATTTGATATCCAACTCCTTCCCATTCCAATCCTGAGACCCTTCTGATAGCATGAGATGTGAGATCTCAATGCCTCTAATACCAAACCTGAGATCCTACCTCTAACATGAAATGTGATATCCATCTCCTTCCCTTTCCAAACCTGAGACCCTGCCTATAGCATGAGATGTGATATCCAAGTCCTTCCCATTCCAATCCTGAGACCCTTCCTATAGCATGTGATGTGATATCTCAATGCTTATACCAAACCTGAGACCCTTCCTATGGCATGAGATGTCATATACAACTCCTTCCCATTCCAACCCTGAGACCCTTCCTATAGCATGAGATGTGATATCTCAATGCTTATACCAAACCTGAGACCCTTCCTATAGCATGAGATGTGATATCCAACTTCTTCCCATTCCAATCCTGAGACCCTTCCTATAGCATGAGATGTGATATCTCAATGCTTATACCAAACCTGAGACCCTTCCTATAGCATGAGATGTGATATCCAACTTCTTCCCATTCCAATCCTGAGACCCTTCCTATAGCATGAGATGTGATATCTCAATGCTTATACCAAACCTGAGACCCTTCCTATAGCTTGAGATGTGATATCCAACTCCTTCCCCTTCCAAACCTGAGAGCCTTCCTATAGCATGAGATATGATATCCAAGTCCTTCCCATTCCAATCCTGAGACCCTTCCTATAACATGAAATGTGATATCCAACTCCTTACCATTCTAACCTGAGACCCTTCCTATAGCATGAGATGGGATATCCAACTCCTTCCAAATCCAATACTGATACCCTTCCGATAGCATGAGATGTGATATCCCAATGCTTCTACCAAACCTGAGACCCATACTATAGCATGAGATGTGATATCAAACTCCTTCCCATTCCAATCCTCAGACGCTTCCTATAGCTTGAGATGTGATATCCAACTCCTTCCCATTCCAATTCTGAGACCCTTCTTATACCATGACACTTGATATCTCAATGTTTCTAATACCAAACCTGAGACCCGTCCTATAACATGAGATGTGATATCCAAATCCATCCCATTCCAAACCTTAGACCCTTCCTTTATAATGAGATGTGATATCCAACTCCTTCCCATTCCAATCCTGAGACCCTTCCGATATCATGAGATTTGTTATCTCAATGCTTCTAATATCAAACTTGAGACCCTCCCTATAGCATGAGATGTGACATCCAAGTCCTTCCCATTCCAATCCTGAGACCCTTCCTATAGCATGAGATGTGATATCTCAATGCTTCTAATACCAAACCTGAGACCCTTCCTATAACATGAGATGGGATATCCAACTCCTTCCCATTCCAATCCTGAGACCCTTCCGATAGCAGAGATGTGATATCTCAATGCTTATACCAAACCTGAGACCCTTCCTAAGGCCTGAGATGTCATATACAACTCCTTCCCATTGCAATCCTGAGACCCTTCCTAGAGCATGAGATGTGATATCTCAATGCTTATACCAAACCTGAGACCCTTCCTATAGCATGAGATGTGATATCCAAATCCTTCCCATTCCAATCCTGAGACCCTTCCTATAGCATGAGATGTGATATCTCAATGCTTATACCAAACCTGAGAGCCTACCTATAGCATGAGATGTGATATCCAAGTCCATCCCATTCCAATCCTTAGACCCTTCCTACAGCATGCGATGTGATATCTCAATGATTCTAATACCAAACCAGAGACCCGTCCTTTAACATGAGATGGGATATCCAACTCCTTCCCATTCCAATCCTGAGCCACTCCTGATAGCAGAGATGTGATATCTCAATGCTTATACCAAACCTGAGACCCTTCCTATAACATGAGATGTGATATCCAACTCCTTCCCGTTCCAAACCAAAGACACTTCCTATAGCATATGTGATATCCAACTCCTACCCATTCTAATCCTGAGACCATTCCTATAGCATGAGATGTGATGTCTCAATGCTTCCAATACCAAACCTGAGATCCTTCCTATAACATGAGATGTGATATCCAACTCCTTCCCATTCCAATCCTGAGACCCTTATGATAGCATGAGATGTGATATCTCAATGCCTCTTATACCAAACCTGAGATCCTTCCGATAGCATGAGATGTGATATCTCAATGCTTCTAATACCAAACCTGAGATCCTTCCTATAATATGAGATGTGATTTCCAAATCCTTCCCCTTCCAAACCTGAGACCCTCCCTTTAGCATGAGATGTGATATCCAACTCCTTCCCATTCCAATCCTGAGACCCTTCTGATAGCATGAGATGTGATTTCTCAATGTCTCTAATACCAAACCTGAGATCCTACCTCTAACATGAAATGTGATATCCATCTCCTTCCCTTTCCAAACCTGAGACCCTGCCTATAGCATGATATGTGATATCCAAGTCCTTCCCATTCCAATCCTGAGACCCTTCCTATAGCATGTGATGTGATATCTCAATGCTTATACCAAACCTGAGACCCTTCCTATGGCATGAGATGGCATATACAACTCCTTCCCATTCCAATCCTGAGACCCTTCCTATAGCATGAGATGTGATATCTCAATGCTTATACCAAACCTGAGATCCTTCCTATAGCATGAGATGTGATATCCAACTTCTTCCCATTCCAATCAGGAGACCCTTCCTATAGCATGAGATGTGATATCTCAATGTTTATACCAAACCTGAGACCCTTCCTATAGCTTGAGATGTGATATCCAACTCCTTCCCATTCCAATCCTGAGACCCTTCCTATAGCATGAGATGTGATATCTCAAGGCCTCTAATACCAAACCTGAGATCCTTCCTCTAACATGAAATGTGATATCCAACTCCTTCCCCTTCCAAACCTGAGAGCCTTCCTATAGCATGAGATATGATATCCAAGTCCTTCCCATTCCAATCCTGAGACCCTTCCTATAACATGAAATGTGATATCCAACTCCTTCCCATTCCAACCTGAGACCCTTCCTATAGCATGAAATGGGATATCCAACTCCTTCCAAATCCAATACTGATACCCTTCCGATAGCATGAGATGTGATATCCCAATGCTTCTACCAAACCTGAGACCCATACTATGGCATAAGATGTGATATCAAACTCCTTCCCATTCCAATCCTGAGACCCTTCTTATACCATGAGACTTGATATCTCAATGCTTCTAATACCAAACCTGAGACCCGTCCTATAACATGAGATGTGATAAATCCTTCCCCTTCCAAACCTTAGACCCTTCCTTTATCATGAAATGTGATATCCAACTCCTTCCCATTCCAATCCTGAGACCCTTCCGATATCATGAGATGTGATATCTCAATGCTTATACCAAATCTGAGACCCTTCCTATGGCCTGAGATGTCATATACAACTCCTTCCCATTCCAATCCTGAGACCCTTCCTATAGCATGAGATGTGATATCTCAATGCTTATACCAAATCTGAGCCCCTTCCTATAGCATGAGATGTGATATCCAACTCCTTCCCATTCCAATCCTGAGACCCTTCCTATAGCATGAGAAGTGATATCTCCATGCTTATACCAAACCTGAGACCCTTCCTATAGAATAAGATGTGATATCCAAATCCTTCCCTTTCCAATCCTGAGACCCTTCCTATAGCATGAGATGTGATATCTCAATGCTTATACCAAACCTGAGACCCTTCCTATAGCATGAGATGTGATATCCAACTCCTTCCCATTCCAATCCTGAGACCCTTCCTATAGCATGAGATGTGATGTCTCAATGCTTCTAATACCAAACCTGAGATCCTTCCTATAACATGAGATGTGATATCCAACTCCTTCCCATTCCAATCCTGAGACCCTTATGATAGCATGAGATGTGATATCTCAATGCCTCTTATACCAAACCTGAGATCCTTCCGATAGCATGAGATGTGATATCTCAATGCTTCTAATACCAAACCTGAGATCCTTCCTATAATATGAGATGTGATTTCCAAATCCTTCCCCTTCCAAACCTGAGACCCTCCCTTTAGCATGAAATGTGATATCCAACTCCTTCCCATTCCAATCCTGAGACCCTTCTGATAGCATGAGATGTAATATCTCAATGCCTCTAATACCAAACCTGAGATCCTACCTCTAACATGAAATGTGATATCCATCTCCTTCCCTTTCCAAACCTGAGACCCTGCCTACAGCATGAGATGTGATATCCAAGTCCTTCCCATTCCAATCCTGAGACCCTTCCTATAACATGAGATGTGATATCCAACTCCTTCTATTCCAACCTGAGACCCTTCCTATAGCATGAGATGGGATATCCAACTCCTTCCAAATCCAATCCTGATACCCTTCCGATAGCATGAGATGTGATATACCAATGCTTCTACAAAACCTGAGACCCATACCATTGCATGAGATGTGATATCAAACTCCCGTCCTATACCATGAGACTTGATATCTCAATGCTTCTAATACCAAACCTGAGACCGGTCCAATAACATGAGATGTGATATCCAAATCCTTCCCCTTCCAAACCTTAGACCCTTCCTTTATCATGAGATGTGATATCCAAGTCCTTCCCATTCCATTCCTGAGACCCTTCCTATAGCATGAGATGTGATATCTCAATGCTTCTAATACCAAACCTGAGACCCTTCCTATAACATGAGATGTGATATCCAAGTCCTTCCCATTCCAATCCTGAGACCCTTCCTATAGCATGAGATGTGATATCTCAATGCTTCTAATACCAAACCTGAGACCCTTCCTATAACATGAATTATGATATCCAAATCCTTCCCATTCCAATCCTGAGACCCTTCCGATAGCAGAGATGTGATATCTCAATGCTTATACCAAACCTAAGACCCTTCCGATAGCATGAGATGTGATATCTCAATGCTTCTAATACCAAACCTGAGATCCTTCCAATAACATGAGATGTGATATCCAACTCCTTCCCATTCCAATCCCGAGACCCTTCCTATAGCATGAGATGTGATATCTCAATGCTTCTAATACCAAACCTAAGGTCCTTCCTATAACATGAGATGTGATATCCAAATCCTTCCCATTCCAAACCTGAGACCCTCCCTTTAGCATGAGATGTGATATCCAACTCCTTCCCCTTCCAAACCTGAGACCCTTCCTTTAGCATGAGATATCTCAATGCTTATACCAAACCTGAGACCCTTCCTATAGCATGAGATGTGATATCCAACTCCTTCCCATTCCAATCCTGAGACCCTTCCTATAGCCTGAGATGTGATATCTCAATGCCTCTAATACCAAACCTGAGATCCTTCCTCTAACATGAAATGTGATATCCAACTCCTTCACTTTCCAAACCTGAGAGCCTATCTATAGCATGAGATGTGATATCCAAGTCCTTCCCATTCCAATCCTTAGACCCTTCCTACAGCATGCAATATGATATCTCAATGATTCTAATAAAAAACCTGAGACCCGTCCTATAACATGAGATGGGATATCCAACTCCTTCCCATTCCAATCCTGAGACACTTCCGATAGCAGAGATGTGATATCTCAATGTTTATACCAAATCTGAGACCCTTCCTATAACATGAGATGTGATATCCAACTCCTTCCCGTTCCAAACCTGAGACCCTTCCTTTAGCATGAGATGTGATATCCAGCTTCTTCCCATTCCAATCCTGAGACACTTCCGATAGCATGAGATGTGATATCTCAATGCTTCTAATATCAAAACTGAGACCCTCCCTATAGCATGATATGTGATATCTAAGTCCTTCCCATTCCAATCCTGAGACCCTTCCTATAGCATGAGATGTGATATCTCAATGCTTCTACCAAACCTGAGACCCTTCCTTTAGCATGAGATGTGATATCCAACTCCTTCCCATTCCAATCCTGAGACCCTTCCTATAGCATGAGAGGTGATATCTCAATACTTCTAATACCAAACCTGAGATCCTTCCGATAACATGAGATGTGATATCTCAATACTTCTAATACCAAACCTGAGATCCATCCTATAACATGAGATGTGATATCCAAATCCTTCCCCTTCCAAACCTGAGACCCTCCCTTTAGCATGAGATGTGATATCCAACTCCTTCCCATTCCAATCCTGAGACCCTTCTGATAGCATAAGATATGATATCTCAATGCTTCTATACCAAACCTGAGATCCTTCCGATAGCATGAGATGTGATATCTCAATACATCTAATACCAAACCTGAGATCCTTCCTATAACATGAGATGTGATATTCAAATCCTTATCTTCCAAACCTGAGACCCTTCCTTTAGCATGAGATGTGATATCCAACTCCTTCCCATTCCAATCCTGAGACTCTTCTGATAGCATAAGATATGATATCTCAATGCTTCTATACCAAACCTGAGATCCTTCTGATAGCATGAGATGTGATATCTCAATACTTCTAATACCAAACCTGAGATCCTACCTCTAACATGAAATGTGATATCCAACTCTTTCCCCTTGCAAACCTGAGAGCCTTCCTATAGCATGAGATGTGATATCCAAGTCCTTCCCATTCCAATCCTGAGACCCTTCCTATAACATGAGATGTGATATCCAACTCCTTCCCATTCCAACCTGAGACCCTTCCTATAGCATGAGATGGGATATCCAACTCCTTCCAAATCCAATCCCGATACCCTTCCGATAGCATGAGATCTGATATCCCAATGCTTCTACCAAACCTGAGACCCATACTATGGCATGAGATGTGATATCAAACTCCTTCCCATTCTAATCCTGAGACCCTTCCTATAGCTTGAGATGTGATATCCAACTCCTTCCCATTCCAATTCTGAGACCCTTCCTATACCATGAGACTTGATATCTCAATGCTTCTAATACCAAACCTGAGACCCGTCCTATAACATGAGATGTGATATCCAAATCCTTCCCCTTCCAAACCTTAGACCCTTCCTTTATCATGAGATGTGATAGCCAACTCCTTCCCATTCCAATCTTGAGACCCTTCGGATATCATGAAATGTGATATCTCAATGCTTCTAATATCAAACTTGAGACCCTCCCTATAACATGAGATGGGAATATCCAACTCCTTCCCATTCCAATCCTGAGACCCTTCCGATAGCAGAGATGTGATATCTCAATGCTTATACCAAACCTGAGATCCTTCCTATAACATGAGATGTGATATCCAACTCCTTCCCATTCCAATCCTGAGACACTTCCTATAGCATGAGATGTGATATCTCACTGCTTATACCAAACCTGAGACCCTTCCTATAGCATGAGATGTGATATCCAACTCCTTCCCATTCCAATCCTGAGACCCTTCCTATAGCATGAGATGTGATATCTCAATGCTTCTAATATCAAACTTGAGACCCTCCCTATAGCATGAGATGTGATACCCAAGTCCTTCCCATTCCAATCCTGAGACACTTCCTATAGCATGAGATGTGATATCCAACTGCTTCCCATTCCAATCCTGAGACCCTTCCTATAGCATGAGATGTGATATCTCTATGCTTCTAATACCAAACCTGAGATCCTTCCTCTAACATGAAATGTGATATCCAACTCCTTCCCTTTCCAAACCTAAGAGCCTATCTATAGCATGAGATGTGATATCCAAGTCCTTCACATTCCAACCCTTAGACCCTTCCTACAGCATGCAATATGATATCTCAATGATTCTAATAACAAACCTGAGACCCGTCCTATAACATGAGATGGGATATTCAACTCCTTCCCATTCCAATCCTGAGACTCTTCCGATAGCAGAGATGTGATATCTCAATGCTTATACCAAACCTGAGACCCTTCCTATAACATGAGATGTGATATCCAAATCCTTCCCGTTCCAAACCTGAGACCCTTCCTTTAGCATGAGATGTGATATCCAGCTCCTTCCCATTCCAATCCTGAGACACTTCCGATAGCATGAGATGTGATATCTCAATGCTTCTAATATCAAAACTGAGACCCTCCCTATAGCATGATATGTGATATCTAAGTCCTTCCCATTCCAATCCTGAGACCCTCCCTATAGCATGAGATGTGATATCCAACTCCTTCCCATTCCAATCCTGAGACCCTTCCTATAGCATGAGATATGATATCTCAATACTTCTAATACCAAACGTGAGATCCTTCCGATAACATGAGATGTGATATCCAAATCCTTCCCCTTCCAAACCTGAGACCCTCCCTTTAGCATGAGATGTCATATCCAACTCCTTCCTATTCCAATCCTGAGACTCTTCTGATAGCATGAGATGTGATATCTCAATGCTTCTAATACCAAACCTGAGATCCTTCCGATAGCATGAGATGTGATATCTCAATGCTTCTAATACCAAACCTGAGATCCTTCCTATAACATGAGATGTGATATCCAAATCCTTCCCCTTCCAAACCTGAGACCCTCCCTTTAGCATGAGATGTGATATCCAACTCCTTCCCATTCCATTCCTGAGACCCTTCTGATAGCATGAGATGTGATATCTCAATGCCTCTAATACCAAACCTGAGATCCTACCTCTAACATGAAATGTGATATCCAACTCTTTCCCCTTCCAAACCTGAGAGCCTTCCTATAGCATGAGATGTGATATCCAAGTCCTTCCCATTCCAATCGTGAGACCCTTCCTATAGCTTGAGATGTGATATCCAACTCCTTCCCATTCCAATTCTGAGACCCTTCCTATACTATGAGACTTGATATCTCAATGCTTCTAATACCAAACCTGAGACCCGTAATATAACATGAGATGTGATATCCAAATCCTTCCCCTTCCAAACCTTAGACCCTTCCTTTATCATGAGATGTGATATCCAACTCCTTCCCATTCCAATCCTGAGACCCTTCCGATATCATGAGATGTGATATCTCAAAGCTTCTTATATCAAACTTGAGACCCTCCCTATAGCATGAGATGTGATATCCAAGTCCTTCCCATTCCAATCCTGAGACCCTTCCTATAGCATGAGATGTGATATCTCAATGCTTATACCAAACCTGAGACCCTTCCTATAGCATGAGATGTGATATCCAACTGCTTCCCATTCCAATCCTGAGACCCTTCCTATAGCATGAGATGTGATATCTCTATGCTTCTAATACCAAACCTGAGATCCTTCCTCTAACATGAAATGTGATATCCAACTCCTTCCCTTTCCAAACCTAAGAGCCTATCTATAGCATGAGATGTGATATCCAAGTCCTTCACATTCCAACCCTTAGACCCTTCCTACAGCATGCAATATGATATCTCAATGATTCTAATAACAAACCTGAGAACCGTCCTATAACATGAGATGGGATATCCAACTCCTTCCCATTCCAATCCTGAGACTCTTCCGATAGCAGAGGTGTGATATCTCAATGCTTATACCAAACCTGAGACCCTTCCTATAACATGAGATGTGATATCCAAATCCTTCCCGTTCCAAACCTGAGACCCTTCCTTTAGCATGAGATGTGATATCCAGCTCCTTCCCATTCCAATCCTGAGACACTTCCGATAGCATGAGATGTGATATCTCAATGCTTCTAATATCAAAACTGAGACCCTCCCTATAGCATGATATGTGATATCTAAGTCCTTCCCATTCCAATCCTGAGACCCTCCCTATAGCATGAGATGTGATATCCAACTCCTTCCCATTCCAATCCTGAGACCCTTCCTATAGCATGAGATATGATATCTCAATACTTCTAATACCAAACGTGAGATCCTTCCGATAACATGAGATGTGATATCCAAATCCTTCCCCTTCCAAACCTGAGACCCTCCCTTTAGCATGAGATGTGATATCCAACTCCTTCCTATTCCAATCCTGAGACTCTTCTGATAGCATGAGATGTGATATCTCAATGCTTCTAATACCAAACCTGAGATCCTTCCGATAGCATGAGATGTGATATCTCAATGCTTCTAATACCAAACCTGAGATCCTTCCTATAACATGAGATGTGATATCCAAATCCTTCCCCTTCCAAACCTGAGACCCTCCCTTTAGCATGAGATGTGATATCCAACTCCTTCCCATTCCATTCCTGAGACCCTTCTGATAGCATGAGATGTGATATCTCAATGCCTCTAATACCAAACCTGAGATCCTACCTCTAACATGAAATGTGATATCCAACTCTTTCCCCTTCGAAACCTGAGAGCCTTCCTATAGCATGAGATGTGATATCCAAGTCCTTCCCATTCCAATCCTGAGACCCTTCCTATAGCTTGAGATGTGATATCCAACTCCTTCCCATTCCAATTCTGAGACCCTTCCTATACTATGAGACTTGATATCTCAATGCTTCTAATACCAAACCTGAGACCCGTAATATAACATGAGATGTGATATCCAAATCCTTCCCCTTCCAAACCTTAGACCCTTCCTTTATCATGAGATGTGATATAAAACTCCTTCGCATTCCAAACCTGAGACCCTTCCGATATCATGAGATGTGATATCTCAAAGCTTCTAATATCAAACTTGAGACCCTCCCTATAGCATGAGATGTGATATCCAAGTCCTTCCCATTCCAATCCTGAGACCCTTCCTATAGCATGAGATGTGATATCTCAATGCTTCTAATACCAAACCTGAGACCCTTCCTATAACATGAGATGGGAATATCCAACTCCTTCCCATTCCAATCCTGAGACCCTTCCGATAGCAGAGATGTGATATCTCAATGCTTATACCAAACCTGAGATCCTTCCTATAACATGAGATGTGATATCCTACTCCTTCCCATTCCAATCCTGAGACACTTCCTATAGCATGAGATGTGATATCTCACTGCTTATACCAAACCTGAGACCCTTCCCATAGCATGAGATGTGATATCCAACTCCTTCCCATTCCAATCCTCAGACCCTTCCTATAACATGAGATGTGATATCTCAATGCTTCTAATATCAAACTTGAGACCCTACCTATAGCATGAGATGTGATATCCAAGTCCTTCCCATTCCAATCCTGAGACACTTCCTATAGCATGAGATGTGATATCTCAATGCTTCTAATACCAAACCTGAGACTCTTCCTATAACATGATATGGGATATCCAACTCCTTCCCATTCCAATCCTGAGACCCTTTAGATAGCAGAGATGTGATATCTCAATGTTTATACCAAACCTGAGACCCTTCCTACGGCATGAGATGTCATAGTCAACTCCTTCCCATTCCAATCCTGAGACCCTTCCTATAGCATGAGATGTGATATCCAACTCCTTCCCATTCCAATCCTGAGACCCTTCCTATAGCATGAGATGTGATGTCTCAATGCTTCTAATACCAAACCTGAGATCCTTCCTATAACATGAGATGTGACATCCAACTCCTTCCATTCCAATCCTGGACCCTTCCTATAGCATGAGATGTGATATCTCAATGCTTATACCAAACCTGAGACCCTTCCAATAGCATGAGATGTGATATCCAACTCCTTCCCATTCCAATCCTGAGACCCTTCCTATAGCCTGAGATGTGATATCTCAATGCCTCTAATACCAAACCTGAGATCCTTCCTCTAACATGAAATGTGATATCCAACTCCTTCACTTTCCAAACCTGAGAGCCTATCTATAGCATGAGATGTGATATCCAAGTCCTTCCCATTCCAATCCTTAGACCCTTCCTACAGCATGCAATATGATATCTCAATGATGCTAATAAAAAACCTGAGACCCGTCCTATAACATGAGATGGGATATCCAACTCCTTCCCATTCCAATCCTGAGACACTTCCGATAGCAGAGATGTGATATCTCAATGTTTATACCAAACCTGAGACCCTTCCTATAACATGAGATGTGATATCCAACTCCTTCCCGTTCCAAACCTGAGACCCTTCCTTTAGCATGAGATGTGATATCCAGCTCCTTCCCATTCCAATCCTGAGACACTTCCGATAGCATGAGATGTGATATCTCAATGCTTCTAATATCAAAACTGAGACCCTCCCTATAGCATGATATGTGATATCTAAGTCCTTCCCATTCCAATCCTGAGACCCTTCCTATAGCATGAGATGTGATATCTCAATGCTTCTACCAAACCTGAGACCCTTCCTTTAGCATGAGATGTGATATCCAACTCCTTCCCATTCCAATCCTAAGACCCTTCCTATAGCATGAGAGGTGATATCTCAATACTTCTAATACCAAACCTGAGATCCTTCTGATAACATAAGATGTGATATCTCAATACTTCTAATACCAAACCTGAGATCCATCCTATAACATGAGATGTGATATCCAAATCCCTCCCCTTCCAAACCTTAGACCATCCCTTTAGCATGAGATTTGATATCCAACTCCTTCCCATTCCAATCCTGAGACCCTTCTGATAGCATGAGATGTGAGATCTCAATGCCTCTAATACCAAACCTGAGATCCTACCTCTAACATGAAATGTGATATCCATCTCCTTCCCTTTCCAAACCTGAGACCCTGCCTATAGCATGAGATGTGATATCCAAGTCCTTCCCATTCCAATCCTGAGACCCTTCCTATAGCATGTGATGTGATATCTCAATGCTTATACCAAACCTGAGACCCTTCCTATGGCATGAGATGTCATATACAACTCCTTCCCATTCCAACCCTGAGACCCTTCCTATAGCATGAGATGTGATATCTCAATGCTTATACCAAACCTGAGACCCTTCCTATAGCATGAGATGTGATATCCAACTTCTTCCCATTCCAATCCTGAGACCCTTCCTATAGCATGAGATGTGATATCTCAATGCTTATACCAAACCTGAGACCCTTCCTATAGCATGAGATGTGATATCCAACTTCTTCCCATTCCAATCCTGAGACCCTTCCTATAGCATGAGATGTGATATCTCAATGCTTATACCAAACCTGAGACGCTTCCTATAGCTTGAGATGTGATATCCAACTCCTTCCCCTTCCAAACCTGAGAGCCTTCCTATAGCATGAGATATGATATCCAAGTCCTTCCCATTCCAATCCTGAGACCCTTCCTATAACATGAAATGTGATATCCAACTCCTTACCATTCTAACCTGAGACCCTTCCTATAGCATGAGATGGGATATCCAACTCCTTCCAAATCCAATACTGATACCCTTCCGATAGCATGAGATGTGATATCCCAATGCTTCTACCAAACCTGAGACCCATACTATGGCATGAGATGTGATATCAAACTCCTTCCCATTCCAATCCTCCGACGCTTCCTATAGCTTGAGATGTGATATCCAACTCCTTCCCATTCCAATTCTGAGACCCTTCTTATACCATGACACTTGATATCTCAATGTTTCTAATACCAAACCTGAGACCCGTCCTATAACATGAGATGTGATATCCAAATCCATCCCATTCCAAACCTTAGACCCTTCCTTTATAATGAGATGTGATATCCAACTCCTTCCCATTCCAATCCTGAGACCCTTCCGATATCATGAGATTTGTTATCTCAATGCTTCTAATATCAAACTTGAGACCCTCCCTATAGCATGAGATGTGACATCCAAGTCCTTCCCATTCCAATCCTGAGACCCTTCCTATAGCATGAGATGTGATATCTCAATGCTTCTAATACCAAACCTGAGACCCTTCCTATAACATGAGATGGGATATCCAACTCCTTCCCATTCCAATCCTGAGACCCTTCCGATAGCAGAGATGTGATATCTCAATGCTTATACCAAACCTGAGACCCTTCCTAAGGCCTGAGATGTCATATACAACTCCTTCCCATTGCAATCCTGAGACCCTTCCTAGAGCATGAGATGTGATATCTCAATGCTTATACCAAATCTGAGACCCTTCCTATAGCATGAGATGTGATATCCAACACCTTCCCATTCCAATCCTGAGACCCTTCCTATAGCATGAGAAGTGATATCTCCATGCTTATACCAAACCTGAGACCCTTCCTATAGCATGAGATGTGATATCCAAATCCTTCCCATTCCAATCCTGAGACCCTTCCTATAGCATGAGATGTGATATCTCAATGCTTATACCAAACCTGAGAGCCTACCTATAGCATGAGATGTGATATCCAAGTCCATCCCATTCCAATCCTTAGACCCTTCCTACAGCATGCGATGTGATATCTCAATGATTCTAATACCAAACCAGAGACCCGTCCTTTAACATGAGATGGGATATCCAACTCCTTCCCATTCCAATCCTGAGCCACTCCTGATAGCAGAGATGTGATATCTCAATGCTTATACCAAACCTGAGACCCTTCCTATAACATGAGATGTGATATCCAACTCGTTCCCGTTCCAAACCAAAGACACTTCCTATAGCATATGTGATATCCAACTCCTACCCATTCTAATCCTGAGACCATTCCTATAGCATGAGATGTGATGTCTCAATGCTTCCAATACCAAACCTGAGATCCTTCCTATAACATGAGATGTGATATCCAACTCCTTCCCATTCCAATCCTGAGACCCTTATGATAGCATGAGATGTGATATCTCAATGCCTCTTATACCAAACCTGAGATCCTTCCGATAGCATGAGATGTGATATCTCAATGCTTCTAATACCAAACCTGAGATCCTTCCTATAATATGAGATGTGATTTCCAAATCCTTCCCCTTCCAAACCTGAGACCCTCCCTTTAGCATGAGATGTGATATCCAACTCCTTCCCATTCCAATCCTGAGACCCTTCTGATAGCATGAGATGTGATTTCTCAATGCCTCTAATACCAAACCTGAGATCCTACCTCTAACATGAAATGTGATATCCATCTCCTTCCCTTTCCAAACCTGAGACCCTGCCTATAGCATGATATGTGATATCCAAGTCCTTCCCATTCCAATCCTGAGACCCTTCCTATAGCATGTGATGTGATATCTCAATGCTTATACCAAACCTGAGACCCTTCCTATGGCATGAGATGGCATATACAACTCCTTCCCATTCCAATCCTGAGACCCTTCCTATAGCATGAGATGTGATATCTCAATGCTTATACCAAACCTGAGACCCTTCCTATAGCATGAGATGTGATATCCAACTTCTTCCCATTCCAATCAGGAGACCCTTCCTATAGCATGAGATGTGATATCTCAATGTTTATACCAAACCTGAGACCCTTCCTATAGCTTGAGATGTGATATCCAACTCCTTCCCATTCCAATCCTGAGACCCTTCCTATAGCATGAGATGTGATATCTCAAGGCCTCTAATACCAAACCTGAGATCCTTCCTCTAACATGAAATGTGATATCCAACTCCTTCCCCTTCCAAACCTGAGAGCCTTCCTATAGCATGAGATATGATATCCAAGTCCTTCCCATTCCAATCCTGAGACCCTTCCTATAACATGAAATGTGATATCCAACTCCTTCCCATTCCAACCTGAGACCCTTCCTATAGCATGAAATGGGATATCCAACTCCTTCCAAATCCAATACTGATACCCTTCCGATAGCATGAGATGTGATATCCCAATGCTTCTACCAAACCTGAGACCCATACTATGGCATAAGATGTGATATCAAACTCCTTCCCATTCCAATCCTGAGACCCTTCTTATACCATGAGACTTGATATCTCAATGCTTCTAATACCAAACCTGAGACCCGTCCTATAACATGAGATGTGATATCCAAATCCTTCCCCTTCCAAACCTTAGACCCTTCCTTTATCATGAAATGTGATATCCAACTCCTTCCCATTCCAATCCTGAGACCCTTCCGATATCATGAGATGTGATATCTCAATGCTTATACCAAATCTGAGACCCTTCCTATGGCCTGAGATGTCATATACAACTCCTTCCCATTCCAATCCTGAGACCCTTCCTATAGCATGAGATGTGATATCTCAATGCTTATACCAAATCTGAGCCCCTTCCTATAGCATGAGATGTGATATCCAACTCCTTCCCATTCCAATCCTGAGACCCTTCCTATAGCATGAGAAGTGATATCTCCATGCTTATACCAAACCTGAGACCCTTCCTATAGCATAAGATGTGATATCCAAATCCTTCCCTTTCCAATCCTGAGACCCTTCCTATAGCATGAGATGTGATATCTCAATGCTTATACCAAACCTGAGACCCTTCCTATAGCATGAGATGTGATATCCAACTCCTTCCCATTCCAATCCTGAGACCCTTCCTATAGCATGAGATGTGATGTCTCAATGCTTCTAATACCAAACCTGAGATCCTTCCTATAACATGAGATGTGATATCCAACTCCTTCCCATTCCAATCCTGAGACCCTTATGATAGCATGAGATGTGATATCTCAATGCCTCTTATACCAAACCTGAGATCCTTCCGATAGCATGAGATGTGATATCTCAATGCTTCTAATACCAAACCTGAGATCCTTCCTATAATATGAGATGTGATTTCCAAATCCTTCCCCTTCCAAACCTGAGACCCTCCCTTTAGCATGAAATGTGATATCCAACTCCTTCCCATTCCAATCCTGAGACCCTTCTGATAGCATGAGATGTAATATCTCAATGCCTCTAATACCAAACCTGAGATCCTACCTCTAACATGAAATGTGATATCCATCTCCTTCCCTTTCCAAACCTGAGACCCTGCCTACAGCATGAGATGTGATATCCAAGTCCTTCCCATTCCAATCCTGAGACCCTTCCTATAACATGAGATGTGATATCCAACTCCTTCTATTCCAACCTGAGACCCTTCCTATAGCATGAGATGGGATATCCAACTCCTTCCAAATCCAATCCTGATACCCTTCCGATAGCATGAGATGTGATATACCAATGCTTCTACAAAACCTGAGACCCATACCATTGCATGAGATGTGATATCAAACTCCCGTCCTATACCATGAGACTTGATATCTCAATGCTTCTAATACCAAACCTGAGACCGGTCCAATAACATGAGATGTGATATCCAAATCCTTCCCCTTCCAAACCTTAGACCCTTCCTTTATCATGAGATGTGATATCCAAGTCCTTCCCATTCCATTCCTGAGACCCTTCCTATAGCATGAGATGTGATATCTCAATGCTTCTAATACCAAACCTGAGACCCTTCCTATAACATGAGATGTGATATCCAAGTCCTTCCCATTCCAATCCTGAGACCCTTCCTATAGCATGAGATGTGATATCTCAATGCTTCTAATACCAAACCTGAGACCCTTCCTATAACATGAATTATGATATCCAAATCCTTCCCATTCCAATCCTGAGACCCTTCCGATAGCAGAGATGTGATATCTCAATGCTTATACCAAACCTAAGACCCTTCCGATAGCATGAGATGTGATATCTCAATGCTTCTAATACCAAACCTGAGATCCTTCCAATAACATGAGATGTGATATCCAACTCCTTCCCATTCCAATCCCGAGACCCTTCCTATAGCATGAGATGTGATATCTCAATGCTTCTAATACCAAACCTAGGGTCCTTCCTATGACATGAGATGTGATATCCAAATCCTTCCCATTCCAAACCTGAGACCCTCCCTTTAGCATGAGATGTGATATCCAACTCCTTCCCCTTCCAAACCTGAGACCCTTCCTTTAGCATGAGATATCTCAATGCTTATACCAAACCTGAGACCCTTCCTATAGCATGAGATGTGATATCCAACTCCTTCCCATTCCAATCCTGAGACCCTTCCTATAGCCTGAGATGTGATATCTCAATGCCTCTAATACCAAACCTGAGATCCTTCCTCTAACATGAAATGTGATATCCAACTCCTTCACTTTCCAAACCTGAGAGCCTATCTATAGCATGAGATGTGATATCCAAGTCCTTCCCATTCCAATCCTTAGACCCTTCCTACAGCATGCAATATGATATCTCAATGATTCTAATAAAAAACCTGAGACCCGTCCTATAACATGAGATGGGATATCCAACTCCTTCCCATTCCAATCCTGAGACACTTCCGATAGCAGAGATGTGATATCTCAATGTTTATACCAAATCTGAGACCCTTCCTATAACATGAGATGTGATATCCAACTCCTTCCCGTTCCAAACCTGAGACCCTTCCTTTAGCATGAGATGTGATATCCAGCTTCTTCCCATTCCAATCCTGAGACACTTCCGATAGCATGAGATGTGATATCTCAATGCTTCTAATATCAAAACTGAGACCCTCCCTATAGCATGATATGTGATATCTAAGTCCTTCCCATTCCAATCCTGAGACCCTTCCTATAGCATGAGATGTGATATCTCAATGCTTCTACCAAACCTGAGACCCTTCCTTTAGCATGAGATGTGATATCCAACTCCTTCCCATTCCAATCCTGAGACCCTTCCTATAGCATGAGAGGTGATATCTCAATACTTCTAATACCAAACCTGAGATCCTTCCGATAACATGAGATGTGATATCTCAATACTTCTAATACCAAACCTGAGATCCATCCTATAACATGAGATGTGATATCCAAATCCTTCCCCTTCCAAACCTGAGACCCTCCCTTTAGCATGAGATGTGATATCCAACTCCTTCCCATTCCAATCCTGAGACCCTTCTGATAGCATAAGATATGATATCTCAATGCTTCTATACCAAACCTGAGATCCTTCCGATAGCATGAGATGTGATATCTCAATACATCTAATACCAAACCTGAGATCCTTCCTATAACATGAGATGTGATATTCAAATCCTTATCTTCCAAACCTGAGACCCTTCCTTTAGCATGAGATGTGATATCCAACTCCTTCCCATTCCAATCCTGAGACTCTTCTGATAGCATAAGATATGATATCTCAATGCTTCTATACCAAACCTGAGATCCTTCTGATAGCATGAGATGTGATATCTCAATACTTCTAATACCAAACCTGAGATCCTACCTCTAACATGAAATGTGATATCCAACTCTTTCCCCTTGCAAACCTGAGAGCCTTCCTATAGCATGAGATGTGATATCCAAGTCCTTCCCATTCCAATCCTGAGACCCTTCCTATAACATGAGATGTGATATCCAACTCCTTCCCATTCCAACCTGAGACCCTTCCTATAGCATGAGATGGGATATCCAACTCCTTCCAAATCCAATCCCGATACCCTTCCGATAGCATGAGATCTGATATCCCAATGCTTCTACCAAACCTGAGACCCATACTATGGCATGAGATGTGATATCAAACTCCTTCCCATTCTAATCCTGAGACCCTTCCTATAGCTTGAGATGTGATATCCAACTCCTTCCCATTCCAATTCTGAGACCCTTCCTATACCATGAGACTTGATATCTCAATGCTTCTAATACCAAACCTGAGACCCGTCCTATAACATGAGATGTGATATCCAAATCCTTCCCCTTCCAAACCTTAGACCCTTCCTTTATCATGAGATGTGATAGCCAACTCCTTCCCATTCCAATCTTGAGACCCTTCGGATATCATGAAATGTGATATCTCAATGCTTCTAATATCAAACTTGAGACCCTCCCTATAACATGAGATGGGAATATCCAACTCCTTCCCATTCCAATCCTGAGACCCTTCCGATAGCAGAGATGTGATATCTCAATGCTTATACCAAACCTGAGATCCTTCCTATAACATGAGATGTGATATCCAACTCCTTCCCATTCCAATCCTGAGACACTTCCTATAGCATGAGATGTGATATCTCACTGCTTATACCAAACCTGAGACCCTTCCTATAGCATGAGATGTGATATCCAACTCCTTCCCATTCCAATCCTGAGACCCTTCCTATAGCATGAGATGTGATATCCAACTCCTTCCCATTCCAATCCTGAGACCCTTCCTATAGCATGAGATGTGATGTCTCAATGCTTCTAATACCAAACCTGAGATCCTTCCTATAACATGAGATGTGATATCCAACTCCTTCCCATTCCAATCCTGAGACCCTTATGATAGCATGAGATGTGATATCTCAATGCCTCTTATACCAAACCTGAGATCCTTCCGATAGCATGAGATGTGATATCTCAATGCTTCTAATACCAAACCTGAGATCCTTCCTATAATATGAGATGTGATTTCCAAATCCTTCCCCTTCCAAACCTGAGACCCTCCCTTTAGCATGAAATGTGATATCCAACTCCTTCCCATTCCAATCCTGAGACCCTTCTGATAGCATGAGATGTAATATCTCAATGCCTCTAATACCAAACCTGAGATCCTACCTCTAACATGAAATGTGATATCCATCTCCTTCCCTTTCCAAACCTGAGACCCTGCCTACAGCATGAGATGTGATATCCAAGTCCTTCCCATTCCAATCCTGAGACCCTTCCTATAACATGAGATGTGATATCCAACTCCTTCTATTCCAACCTGAGACCCTTCCTATAGCATGAGATGGGATATCCAACTCCTTCCAAATCCAATCCTGATACCCTTCCGATAGCATGAGATGTGATATACCAATGCTTCTACAAAACCTGAGACCCATACCATTGCATGAGATGTGATATCAAACTCCCGTCCTATACCATGAGACTTGATATCTCAATGCTTCTAATACCAAACCTGAGACCGGTCCAATAACATGAGATGTGATATCCAAATCCTTCCCCTTCCAAACCTTAGACCCTTCCTTTATCATGAGATGTGATATCCAAGTCCTTCCCATTCCATTCCTGAGACCCTTCCTATAGCATGAGATGTGATATCTCAATGCTTCTAATACCAAACCTGAGACCCTTCCTATAACATGAGATGTGATATCCAAGTCCTTCCCATTCCAATCCTGAGACCCTTCCTATAGCATGAGATGTGATATCTCAATGCTTCTAATACCAAACCTGAGACCCTTCCTATAACATGAATTATGATATCCAAATCCTTCCCATTCCAATCCTGAGACCCTTCCGATAGCAGAGATGTGATATCTCAATGCTTATACCAAACCTAAGACCCTTCCGATAGCATGAGATGTGATATCTCAATGCTTCTAATACCAAACCTGAGATCCTTCCAATAACATGAGATGTGATATCCAACTCCTTCCCATTCCAATCCCGAGACCCTTCCTATAGCATGAGATGTGATATCTCAATGCTTCTAATACCAAACCTAGGGTCCTTCCTATGACATGAGATGTGATATCCAAATCCTTCCCATTCCAAACCTGAGACCCTCCCTTTAGCATGAGATGTGATATCCAACTCCTTCCCCTTCCAAACCTGAGACCCTTCCTTTAGCATGAGATATCTCAATGCTTATACCAAACCTGAGACCCTTCCTATAGCATGAGATGTGATATCCAACTCCTTCCCATTCCAATCCTGAGACCCTTCCTATAGCCTGAGATGTGATATCTCAATGCCTCTAATACCAAACCTGAGATCCTTCCTCTAACATGAAATGTGATATCCAACTCCTTCACTTTCCAAACCTGAGAGCCTATCTATAGCATGAGATGTGATATCCAAGTCCTTCCCATTCCAATCCTTAGACCCTTCCTACAGCATGCAATATGATATCTCAATGATTCTAATAAAAAACCTGAGACCCGTCCTATAACATGAGATGGGATATCCAACTCCTTCCCATTCCAATCCTGAGACACTTCCGATAGCAGAGATGTGATATCTCAATGTTTATACCAAATCTGAGACCCTTCCTATAACATGAGATGTGATATCCAACTCCTTCCCGTTCCAAACCTGAGACCCTTCCTTTAGCATGAGATGTGATATCCAGCTTCTTCCCATTCCAATCCTGAGACACTTCCGATAGCATGAGATGTGATATCTCAATGCTTCTAATATCAAAACTGAGACCCTCCCTATAGCATGATATGTGATATCTAAGTCCTTCCCATTCCAATCCTGAGACCCTTCCTATAGCATGAGATGTGATATCTCAATGCTTCTACCAAACCTGAGACCCTTCCTTTAGCATGAGATGTGATATCCAACTCCTTCCCATTCCAATCCTGAGACCCTTCCTATAGCATGAGAGGTGATATCTCAATACTTCTAATACCAAACCTGAGATCCTTCCGATAACATGAGATGTGATATCTCAATACTTCTAATACCAAACCTGAGATCCATCCTATAACATGAGATGTGATATCCAAATCCTTCCCCTTCCAAACCTGAGACCCTCCCTTTAGCATGAGATGTGATATCCAACTCCTTCCCATTCCAATCCTGAGACCCTTCTGATAGCATAAGATATGATATCTCAATGCTTCTATACCAAACCTGAGATCCTTCCGATAGCATGAGATGTGATATCTCAATACATCTAATACCAAACCTGAGATCCTTCCTATAACATGAGATGTGATATTCAAATCCTTATCTTCCAAACCTGAGACCCTTCCTTTAGCATGAGATGTGATATCCAACTCCTTCCCATTCCAATCCTGAGACTCTTCTGATAGCATAAGATATGATATCTCAATGCTTCTATACCAAACCTGAGATCCTTCTGATAGCATGAGATGTGATATCTCAATACTTCTAATACCAAACCTGAGATCCTACCTCTAACATGAAATGTGATATCCAACTCTTTCCCCTTGCAAACCTGAGAGCCTTCCTATAGCATGAGATGTGATATCCAAGTCCTTCCCATTCCAATCCTGAGACCCTTCCTATAACATGAGATGTGATATCCAACTCCTTCCCATTCCAACCTGAGACCCTTCCTATAGCATGAGATGGGATATCCAACTCCTTCCAAATCCAATCCCGATACCCTTCCGATAGCATGAGATCTGATATCCCAATGCTTCTACCAAACCTGAGACCCATACTATGGCATGAGATGTGATATCAAACTCCTTCCCATTCTAATCCTGAGACCCTTCCTATAGCTTGAGATGTGATATCCAACTCCTTCCCATTCCAATTCTGAGACCCTTCCTATACCATGAGACTTGATATCTCAATGCTTCTAATACCAAACCTGAGACCCGTCCTATAACATGAGATGTGATATCCAAATCCTTCCCCTTCCAAACCTTAGACCCTTCCTTTATCATGAGATGTGATAGCCAACTCCTTCCCATTCCAATCTTGAGACCCTTCGGATATCATGAAATGTGATATCTCAATGCTTCTAATATCAAACTTGAGACCCTCCCTATAACATGAGATGGGAATATCCAACTCCTTCCCATTCCAATCCTGAGACCCTTCCGATAGCAGAGATGTGATATCTCAATGCTTATACCAAACCTGAGATCCTTCCTATAACATGAGATGTGATATCCAACTCCTTCCCATTCCAATCCTGAGACACTTCCTATAGCATGAGATGTGATATCTCACTGCTTATACCAAACCTGAGACCCTTCCTATAGCATGAGATGTGATATCCAACTCCTTCCCATTCCAATCCTGAGACCCTTCCTATAGCATGAGATGTGATATCTCAATGCTTCTAATATCAAACTTGAGACCCTCCCTATAGCATGAGATGTGATACCCAAGTCCTTCCCATTCCAATCCTGAGACACTTCCTATAGCATGAGATGTGATATCCAACTGCTTCCCATTCCAATCCTGAGACCCTTCCTATAGCATGAGATGTGATATCTCTATGCTTCTAATACCAAACCTGAGATCCTTCCTCTAACATGAAATGTGATATCCAACTCCTTCCCTTTCCAAACCTAAGAGCCTATCTATAGCATGAGATGTGATATCCAAGTCCTTCACATTCCAACCCTTAGACCCTTCCTACAGCATGCAATATGATATCTCAATGATTCTAATAACAAACCTGAGACCCGTCCTATAACATGAGATGGGATATTCAACTCCTTCCCATTCCAATCCTGAGACTCTTCCGATAGCAGAGATGTGATATCTCAATGCTTATACCAAACCTGAGACCCTTCCTATAACATGAGATGTGATATCCAAATCCTTCCCGTTCCAAACCTGAGACCCTTCCTTTAGCATGAGATGTGATATCCAGCTCCTTCCCATTCCAATCCTGAGACACTTCCGATAGCATGAGATGTGATATCTCAATGCTTCTAATATCAAAACTGAGACCCTCCCTATAGCATGATATGTGATATCTAAGTCCTTCCCATTCCAATCCTGAGACCCTCCCTATAGCATGAGATGTGATATCCAACTCCTTCCCATTCCAATCCTGAGACCCTTCCTATAGCATGAGATATGATATCTCAATACTTCTAATACCAAACGTGAGATCCTTCCGATAACATGAGATGTGATATCCAAATCCTTCCCCTTCCAAACCTGAGACCCTCCCTTTAGCATGAGATGTCATATCCAACTCCTTCCTATTCCAATCCTGAGACTCTTCTGATAGCATGAGATGTGATATCTCAATGCTTCTAATACCAAACCTGAGATCCTTCCGATAGCATGAGATGTGATATCTCAATGCTTCTAATACCAAACCTGAGATCCTTCCTATAACATGAGATGTGATATCCAAATCCTTCCCCTTCCAAACCTGAGACCCTCCCTTTAGCATGAGATGTGATATCCAACTCCTTCCCATTCCATTCCTGAGACCCTTCTGAAAGCATGAGATGTGATATCTCAATGCCTCTAATACCAAACCTGAGATCCTACCTCTAACATGAAATGTGATATCCAACTCTTTCCCCTTCCAAACCTGAGAGCCTTCCTATAGCATGAGATGTGATATCCAAGTCCTTCCCATTCCAATCGTGAGACCCTTCCTATAGCTTGAGATGTGATATCCAACTCCTTCCCATTCCAATTCTGAGACCCTTCCTATACTATGAGACTTGATATCTCAATGCTTCTAATACCAAACCTGAGACCCGTAATATAACATGAGATGTGATATCCAAATCCTTCCCCTTCCAAACCTTAGACCCTTCCTTTATCATGAGATGTGATATCCAACTCCTTCCCATTCCAATCCTGAGACCCTTCCGATATCATGAGATGTGATATCTCAAAGCTTCTAATATCAAACTTGAGACCCTCCCTATAGCATGAGATGTGATATCCAAGTCCTTCCCATTCCAATCCTGAGACCCTTCCTATAGCATGAGATGTGATATCTCAATGCTTATACCAAACCTGAGACCCTTCCTATAGCATGAGATGTGATATCCAACTGCTTCCCATTCCAATCCTGAGACCCTTCCTATAGCATGAGATGTGATATCTCTATGCTTCTAATACCAAACCTGAGATCCTTCCTCTAACATGAAATGTGATATCCAACTCCTTCCCTTTCCAAACCTAAGAGCCTATCTATAGCATGAGATGTGATATCCAAGTCCTTCACATTCCAACCCTTAGACCCTTCCTACAGCATGCAATATGATATCTCAATGATTCTAATAACAAACCTGAGAACCGTCCTATAACATGAGATGGGATATCCAACTCCTTCCCATTCCAATCCTGAGACTCTTCCGATAGCAGAGGTGTGATAGCTCAATGCTTATACCAAACCTGAGACCCTTCCTATAACATGAGATGTGATATCCAAATCCTTCCCGTTCCAAACCTGAGACCCTTCCTTTAGCATGAGATGTGATATCCAGCTCCTTCCCATTCCAATCCTGAGACACTTCCGATAGCATGAGATGTGATATCTCAATGCTTCTAATATCAAAACTGAGACCCTCCCTATAGCATGATATGTGATATCTAAGTCCTTCCCATTCCAATCCTGAGACCCTCCCTATAGCATGAGATGTGATATCCAACTCCTTCCCATTCCAATCCTGAGACCCTTCCTATAGCATGAGATATGATATCTCAATACTTCTAATACCAAACGTGAGATCCTTCCGATAACATGAGATGTGATATCCAAATCCTTCCCCTTCCAAACCTGAGACCCTCCCTTTAGCATGAGATGTGATATCCAACTCCTTCCTATTCCAATCCTGAGACTCTTCTGATAGCATGAGATGTGATATCTCAATGCTTCTAATACCAAACCTGAGATCCTTCCGATAGCATGAGATGTGATATCTCAATGCTTCTAATACCAAACCTGAGATCCTTCCTATAACATGAGATGTGATATCCAAATCCTTCCCCTTCCAAACCTGAGACCCTCCCTTTAGCATGAGATGTGATATCCAACTCCTTCCCATTCCATTCCTGAGACCCTTCTGATAGCATGAGATGTGATATCTCAATGCCTCTAATACCAAACCTGAGATCCTACCTCTAACATGAAATGTGATATCCAACTCTTTCCCCTTCGAAACCTGAGAGCCTTCCTATAGCATGAGATGTGATATCCAAGTCCTTCCCATTCCAATCCTGAGACCCTTCCTATAGCTTGAGATGTGATATCCAACTCCTTCCCATTCCAATTCTGAGACCCTTCCTATACTATGAGACTTGATATCTCAATGCTTCTAATACCAAACCTGAGACCCGTAATATAACATGAGATGTGATATCCAAATCCTTCCCCTTCCAAACCTTAGACCCTTCCTTTATCATGAGATGTGATATAAAACTCCTTCGCATTCCAAACCTGAGACCCTTCCGATATCATGAGATGTGATATCTCAAAGGTTCTAATATCAAACTTGAGACCCTCCCTATAGCATGAGATGTGATATCCAAGTCCTTCCCATTCCAATCCTGAGACCCTTCCTATAGCATGAGATGTGATATCTCAATGCTTCTAATACCAAACCTGAGACCCTTCCTATAACATGAGATGGGAATATCCAACTCCTTCCCATTCCAATCCTGAGACCCTTCCGATAGCAGAGATGTGATATCTCAATGCTTATACCAAACCTGAGATCCTTCCTATAACATGAGATGTGATATCCTACTCCTTCCCATTCCAATCCTGAGACACTTCCTATAGCATGAGATGTGATATCTCACTGCTTATACCAAACCTGAGACCCTTCCCATAGCATGAGATGTGATATCCAACTCCTTCCCATTCCAATCCTCAGACCCTTCCTATAGCATGAGATGTGATATCTCAATGCTTCTAATATCAAACTTGAGACCCTACCTATAGCATGAGATGTGATATCCAAGTCCTTCCCATTCCAATCCTGAGACACTTCCTATAGCATGAGATGTGATATCTCAATGCTTCTAATACCAAACCTGAGACTCTTCCTATAACATGATATGGGATATCCAACTCCTTCCCATTCCAATCCTGAGACCCTTTAGATAGCAGAGATGTGATATCTCAATGTTTATACCAAACCTGAGACCCTTCCTACGGCATGAGATGTCATAGTCAACTCCTTCCCATTCCAATCCTGAGACCCTTCCTATAGCATGAGATGTGATATCCAACTCCTTCCCATTCCAATCCTGAGACCCTTCCTATAGCATGAGATGTGATGTCTCAATGCTTCTAATACCAAACCTGAGATCCTTCCTATAACATGAGATGTGACATCCAACTCCTTCCATTCCAATCCTGGACCCTTCCTATAGCATGAGATGTGATATCTCAATGCTTATACCAAACCTGAGACCCTTCCTATAGCATGAGATGTGATATCCAACTCCTTCCCATTCCAATCCTGAGACCCTTCCTATAGCCTGAGATGTGATATCTCAATGCCTCTAATACCAAACCTGAGATCCTTCCTCTAACATGAAATGTGATATCCAACTCCTTCACTTTCCAAACCTGAGAGCCTATCTATAGCATGAGATGTGATATCCAAGTCCTTCCCATTCCAATCCTTAGACCCTTCCTACAGCATGCAATATGATATCTCAATGATGCTAATAAAAAACCTGAGACCCGTCCTATAACATGAGATGGGATATCCAACTCCTTCCCATTCCAATCCTGAGACACTTCCGATAGCAGAGATGTGATATCTCAATGTTTATACCAAACCTGAGACCCTTCCTATAACATGAGATGTGATATCCAACTCCTTCCCGTTCCAAACCTGAGACCCTTCCTTTAGCATGAGATGTGATATCCAGCTCCTTCCCATTCCAATCCTGAGACACTTCCGATAGCATGAGATGTGATATCTCAATGCTTCTAATATCAAAACTGAGACCCTCCCTATAGCATGATATGTGATATCTAAGTCCTTCCCATTCCAATCCTGAGACCCTTCCTATAGCATGAGATGTGATATCTCAATGCTTCTACCAAACCTGAGACCCTTCCTTTAGCATGAGATGTGATATCCAACTCCTTCCCATTCCAATCCTAAGACCCTTCCTATAGCATGAGAGGTGATATCTCAATACTTCTAATACCAAACCTGAGATCCTTCTGATAACATAAGATGTGATATCTCAATACTTCTAATACCAAACCTGAGATCCATCCTATAACATGAGATGTGATATCCAAATCCTTCCCCTTCCAAACCTGAGACCCTCCCTTTAGCATGAGATGTGATATCCAACTCCTTCCCATTCCAATCCTGAGACCCTTCTGATAGCATAAGATATGATATCTCAATGCTTCTATACCAAACCTGAGATCCTTCCGATAGCATGAGATGTGATATCTCAATACTTCTAATACTAAACCTGAGATCCTTCCTATAACATGAGATGTGATATCCAAATCCTTATCTTCCAAACCTGAGACCCTCCCTTTAGCATGAGATGTGATATCCAACTCCTTCCCATTCCAATCCTGAGACTCTTCTGATAGCATAAGATATGATATCTCAATGCTTCTATACCAAACCTGAGATCCTTCTGACAGCATGAGATGTGATATCTCAATACTTCTAATACCAAACCTGAGATCCTACCTCTAACATGAAATGTGATATCCAACTCTTTCCCCTTGCAAACCTGAGAGCCTTCCTATAGCATGAGATGTGATATCCAAGTCCTTCCCATTCCAATCCTGAGACCCTTCCTATAACATGAGATGTGATATCCAACTCCTTCCCATTCCAACCTGAGACCCTTCCTATAGCATGAGATGGGATATCCAACTCCTTCCAAATCCAATCCCGATACCCTTCCGATAGCATGAGATCTGATATCCCAATGCTTCTACCAAACCTGAGACCCATACTATGGCATGAGATGTGATATCAAACTCCTTCCCATTCTAATCCTGAGACCCTTCCTATAGCTGGAGATGTGATATCCAACTCCTTCCCATTCCTATTCTGAGACCCTTCCTATACCATGAGACTTGATATCTCAATGCTTCTAATACCAAACCTGAGACCCGTCCTATAACATGAGATGTGATATCCAAATCCTTCCCCTTCCAAACCTTAGACCCTTCCTTTATCATGAGATGTGATAGCCAACTCCTTCCCATTCCAATCTTGAGACCCTTCCGATATCATGAAATGTGATATCTCAATGCTTCTAATATCAAACTTGAGACCCTCCCTATAACATGAGATTGGAATATCCAACTCCTTCCCATTCCAATCCTGAGACCCTTCCGATAGCAGAGATGTGATATCTCAATGCTTATACCAAACCTGAGATCCTTCCTATAACATGAGATGTGATATCCAACTCCTTCCCATTCCAATCCTGAGACACTTCCTATAGCATGAGATGTGATATCTCACTGCTTATACCAAACCTGAGACCCTTCCTATAGCATGAGATGTGATATCCAACTCCTTCCCATTCCAATCCTGAGACCCTTCCTATAGCATGAGATGTGATATCTCAATGCTTCTAATATCAAACTTGAGACCCTCCCTATAGCATGAGATGTGATACCCAAGTCCTTCCCATTCCAATCCTGAGACACTTCCTATAGCATGAGATGTGATATCTCAATGCTTCTAATACCAAACCTGAGACTCTTCCTATAACCTGAGATGGGATATCCAACTCCTTTCCATTCCAATCCTGAGACCCTTTCGATAGCAGAGATGTGATATCTCAATGTTTATACCAAACCTGAGACCCTCCCTACGGCATGAGATGTCATATACAACTCCTTCCCATTCCAATCCTGAGACCCTTCCTATAGCATGAGATGTGATATCCAACTCCTTCCGATTCCAATCCTGAGACCCTTCCTATAGCATGAGATGTGATGTCTCAATGCTTCTAATACCAAACCTGAGATCCTTCCTATAACATGAGATGTGATATCCAACTCCTTCCATTCCAATCCTGAGACCCTTCCTATAGCATGAGATGTGATATCTCAAGACCCTTCCTATAGCATGAGATGTGATATCCAACTCCTTCCCATTCCAATCCTGAGACCCTTCCTATAGCCTGAGATGTGATATCTGAATGCCTCTAATACCAAACCTGAGATCCTTCCTCTAACATGAAATGTGATATCCAACTCCTTCCCTTTCCAAACCTAAGAGCCTATCTATAGCATGAGATGTGATATCCAGGTCCTTCCCATTCCAATCCTTAGACCCTTCCTACAGCATGCAATATGATATCTCAATGATTCTAATAACAAACCTGAGACCCGTCCTATAGCATGAGATATGATATCCAAGTCCTTCCCATTCCAATCCTGAGACCCTTCCTATAACATGAAATGTGATATCCAACTCCTTCCCATTCCAACCTGAGACCCTTCCTATAGCATGAGATGTGATATCTCAATGCTTATACCAAACCTGAGATCCTTCCTATAACATGAGATGTGATATCCAACTCCTTCCCATTCCAATCCTGAGACACTTCCTATAGCATGAGATGTGATATCTCACTGCTTATACCAAACCTGAGACCCTTCCCATAGCATGAGATGTGATATCCAACTCCTTCCCATTCCAATACTCAGACCCTTCCTATAGCATGAGATGTGATATCTCAATGCTTCTAATATCAAACTTGAGACCCTACCTATAGCATGAGATGTGATATCCAAGTCCTTCCCATTCCAATCCTGAGACACTTCCTATAGCATGAGATGTGATATCCAACTCCTTCCCATTCCAATCCTGAGACCCTTCCTATAACATGAAATGTGATATCCAACTCCTTCCCATTCCAACCTGAGACCCTTCCTATAGCATGAGATGTGATATCTCAATGCTTATACCAAACCTGAGATCCTTCCTATAACATGAGATGTGATATCCAACTCCTTCCCATTCCAATCCTGAGACACTTCCTATAGCATGAGATGTGATATCTCACTGCTTATACCAAACCTGAGACCCTTCCCATAGCATGAGATGTGATATCCAACTCCTTCCCATTCCAATCCTCAGACCCTTCCTATAGCATGAGATGTGATATCTCAATGCTTCTAATATCAAACTTGAGACCCTACCTATAGCATGAGATGTGATATCCAAGTCCTTCCCATTCCAATCCTGAGACACTTCCTATAGCATGAGATGTGATATCCAACTCCTTCCCATTCCAATCCTGAGACCCTTCCTATAGCATGAGATATGATATCTCAATACTTCTAATACCAAATGTGAGATCCTTCCGATAACATGAGATGTGATATCCAAATCCTTCCCATTCCAATCCTGAGACCCTTCTGATAGCATGAGATGTGATATCTCAATGCTTCTAATACCAAACCTGAGATCCTTCCGATAGCATGAGATGTGATATCTCAATGCTTCTAATACCAAACCTGAGATCCTTCCTATAACATGAGATGTGATATCCAAATCCTTCCCCTTCCAAACCTGAGACCCTCTCTTTAGCATGAGATGTGATATCCAACTCCTTCCCATTCCATTCCTGAGACCCTTCTGATAGCATGAGATGTGATATCTCAATGCCTCTAATACCAAACCTGAGATCCTACCTCTAACATGAAATGTGATATCCAACTCTTTCCCCTTCCAAACCTGAGAGCCTTCCTATAGCATGAGATGTGATATCCAAGTCCTTCCCATTCCAATCCTGAGACCCTTCCTATAGCTTGAGATGTGATATCCAACTCCTTCCCATTCCAATTCTGAGACCCTTCCTATACTCTGAGACTTGATATCTCAATGCTTCTAATACCAAACCTGAGACCCGTAATATAACATGAGATGTGATATCCAAATCCTTCCCCTTCCAAAACTTAGACCCTTCCTTTATCATGAGATGTGATATCCAACTCCTTCCCATTCCAATCCTGAGACCCTTCCGATATCATGAGATGTGATATCTCAAAGCTTCTAATATCAAACTTGAGACCCTCCCTATAGCATGAGATGTGATATCCAAGTCCTTCCCATTCCAATCCTGAGACCCTTCCTATAGCATGAGATGTGATATCTCAATGCTTCTAATACCAAACCTGAGACCCTTCCTATAACATGAGATGGGAATATCCAACTCCTTCCCATTCCAATCCTGAGACCCTTCCGATAGCAGAGATGTGATATCTCAATGCTTATACCAAACCTGAGACCCTTCCTATGGCATGAGATGTGATATCCAACTCCTTGCCATTCAAATCCTGAGACCCTTCCTATAGCATGAGAAGGGATATCCAACTCCTTCCCAATCCAATCCTGAGACCCTTCCGATAGCAGAGACGTGATATCTCAATGCTTCTACCAAACCTGAGACCCTTCCTTTAGCATGAGATGTGATATCCAAATCCTTCACATTCCAATCCTGAGACCCTTCCTATAGCATGAGATGTGATATCTCAATGCTTCTAATACCAAACCTGAGATCCTTCCTATAACATGAGATGTGATATCCAATTCCTTCCCATTCCAAACCTGAGACCCTTCCTATTGGATGAGTTGTGATATCCAACTCCTTCCCATTCCAACCCTGAGACCCTTCCTATAGCATGAGATGTGATGTCTCAATGCTTCTAATACCAAACCTGAGATCCTTCCTATAACATGAGATGTGATATCCAACTCCTTCCATTCCAATCCTGAGACCCGTCCTATAGCATGAGATGTGATATCTCAATGCTTATACCAAACCTGAGACCCTTCCTATAGCATGAGATGTGATATCCAACTACTTCCCATTCCAATCCTGAGACCCTTCCTATAGCATGAGATGTGATATCTCAATGCTTCTAATACCAAACCTGAGATCCTTCCTCTAACATGAAATGTGATATCCAACTCCTTCCCTTTCCAAACCTAAGAGCCTATCTATAGCATGAGATGTGATATCCAGGTC
Source organism: Ambystoma mexicanum (assembly GCF_040938575.1). Classification (NCBI taxonomy): domain Eukaryota; kingdom Metazoa; phylum Chordata; class Amphibia; order Caudata; family Ambystomatidae; genus Ambystoma; species Ambystoma mexicanum. The sequence continues at coordinate 223,008 of NW_027182348.1, forward strand.
CTTCCTATTCCAATCCTTAGACCCTTCCTACAGCATGCAATATGATATCTCAATGATTCTAATAACAAACCTGAGACCCGTCCTATAGCATGAGATATGATATCCAAGTCCTTCCCATTCCAATCCTGAGACCCTTCCTATAACATGAAATGTGATATCCAACTCCTTCCCATTCCAACCTGAGACCCTTCCTATAGCATGAGATGGGATATCCAACTTCTTCCAAATCCAATACTGATACCCTTCCGATAGCATGAGATGTGATATCCCAATGCTTCTACCAAACCTGAGACCCATACTATGGCATGAGATGTGATATCAAACTCCTTCCCATTCCAATCCTGAGACCCTTCCTATAGCTTGAGGTGTGATATCCAACTCCTTCCCATTCCAATTCTGAGACCCTTCTTATACCATGAGACTTGATATCTCAATGCTTCTAATACCAAACCTGAGACCCGTCCTATAACATGAGATGTGATATCCAAATCCTTCCCCTTCCAAACCTTAGACCCTTCCTTTATCATGAGATGTGATATCCAACTCCTTCCCATTCCAATCCTGAGACCCTTCCGATATCATGAGATTTGTTATCTCAATGCTTCTAATATCAAACTTGAGACCCTCCCCATAGCATGAGATGTGACATCCAAGTCCTTCCCATTCCAAGCCTGAGACCCTTCCTATAGCATGAGATGTGATATCTCTATGCTTCTAATACCAAACCTGAGACCCTTCCTATAACATGAGATGGGATATCCAACTCCTTCCCATTCCAATCCTGAGACCTTTCCGATAGCAGAGATGTGATATCTCAATGCTTATACCAAACCTGAGAACCTTCCTATGGCCTGAGATGTGATATACAACTCCTTCCCATTCCAATCCTGAGACCCTTCCTTTAGCATGAGATGTGATATCTCAATGCTTATACCAAATCTGAGACCCTTCCTATAGCATGAGATGTGATATCCAATTCCTTCCCATTCCAATCCTGAGACCCTTCATATAGCATGAGATGTGATATCTCAATGCTTATACCAAACCTGAGAGCCTACCTATAGCATGAGATGTGATATCCAAGTCCATCCCATTCCAATCCTTAGACCCTTCCTACAGCATGCGATGTGATATCTCAATGATTCTAATACCAAACCAGAGACTCTTCCTATAACATGAGATGGGATATCCAACTCCTTCCCATTCCAATCCTGAGCCGCTTCCGATAGCAGAGATGTGATATCTCAATGCTTATACCAAACCTGAGACCCTTCCTATAACATGAGATGTGATATCCAACTCCTTCCCGTTCCAAACCTGAGACACTAACTATAGCATATGTGATATCCAACTCCTTCCCATTCCAAACATGAGACCCTTCCTATAGCAAGAAAGTAATATCCAACTCCTACCCATTCCAATCCTGAGACCCTTCCTATAACATGAGATGTGATATCCAACTCCTTCCCATTCCAACCTGAGACACTTCCTATAGCATGAGAAGGGATATCCAACTCCTTCCCAATCCAATCCTGAGACCCTTCCGATAGCAGAGATGTGATATCTCAATGCTTATACCAAACCTGAGACCCTTCCTATGGCATGAGATGTGATATCCAACTCCTTGCCATTCAAATCCTGAGACCCTTCCTATAGCATGAGAAGGGATATCCAACTCCTTCCCAATCCAATCCTGAGACCCTTCCGATAGCAGAGACGTGATATCTTAATGCTTCTACCAAACCTGAGACCCTTCCTTTAGCATGAGATGTGATATCCAAATCCTTCACATTCCAATCCTGAGACCCTTCCTATAGCATGAGATGTGATATCTCAATGCTTCTAATACCAAACCTGAGATCCTTCCTATAACATGAGATGTGATATCCAATTCCTTCCTATTCCAAACCTGAGACCCTTCCTATTGGATGAGATGTGATATCCAACTCCTTCCCATTCCAACCCTGAGACCCTTCCTATAGCATGAGATGTGATGTCTCAATGCTTCTAATACCAAACCTGAGATCCTTCCTATAACATGAGATGTGATATCCAACTCCTTCCATTCCAATCCTGAGACCCGTCCTATAGCATGAGATGTGATATCCAACTGCTTCCCATTCCAATCCTGAGACCCTTCCTATAGCATGAGATGTGATATCTCAATGCTTCTAATACCAAACCTGAGATCCTTCCTCTAACATGAAATGTGATATCCAACTCCTTCCCTTTCCAAACCTAAGAGCCTATCTATAGCATGAGATGTGATATCCAAGTCCTTCACATTCCAACCCTTAGACCCTTCCTACAGCATGCAATATGATATCTCAATGATTCTAATAACAAACCTGAGACCCGTCCTATAACATGAGATGGGATATCCAACTCCTTCCCATTCCAATCCTGAGACACTTCCGATAGCAGAGATGTGATATCTCAATGCTTATACCAAACCTGAGACCCTTCCTATAACATGAGATGTGATATCCAAATCCTTCCCGTTCCAAACCTGAGACCCTTCCTTTAGCATGAGATGTGATATCCAGCTCCTTCCCATTCCAATCCTGAGACACTTCCGATAGCATGAGATGTGATATCTCAATGCTTCTAATATCAAAACTGAGACCCTCCCTATAGCATGATATGTGATATCTAAGTCCTTCCCATTCCAATCCTGAGACCCTCCCTATAGCATGAGATGTGATATCCAACTCCTTCTCATTCCAATCCTGAGACCCTTCCTATAGCATGAGATATGATATCTCAATACTTCTAATACCAAACGTGAGATCCTTCCGATAACATGAGATGTGATATCCAAATCCTTCCCCTTCCAAACCTGAGACCCTCCCTTTAGCATGAGATGTGATATCCAACTCCTTCCTATTCCAATCCTGAGACTCTTCTGATAGCATGAGATGTGATATCTCAATGCTTCTATTACCAAACTTGAGATCCTTCCGATAGCATGAGATGTGATATCTCAATGCTTCTAATACCAAACCTGAGATCCTTCCTATAACATGAGATGTGATATCCAAATCCTTCCCCTTCCAAACCTGAGACCCTCCCTTAGCATGAGATGTGATATCCAACTCCTTCCCATTCCATTCCTGAGACCCTTCCTATAGCTTGAGATGTGATATCCAACTCCTTCCCATTCCAATTCTGAGACCCTTCCTATACTATGAGACTTGATATCTCAATGCTTCTAATACCAAACCTGAGACCCGTAATATAACATGAGATGTGATATCCAAATCCTTCCCCTTCCAAACCTTAGACCCTTCCTTTATCATGAGATGTGATATCCAACTCCTTCCCATTCCAATCCTGAGACCCTTCCGATATCATGAGATGTGATATCTCAAAGCTTCTAATATCAAACTTGAGACCCTCCCTATAGCATGAGATGTGATATCCAAGTCCTTCCCATTCCAATCCTGAGACCCTTCCTATAGCATGAGATGTGATATCCAACTGCTTCCCATTCCAATCCTGAGACCCTTCCTATAGCATGAGATGTGATATCTCTATGCTTCTAATACCAAACCTGAGATCCTTCCTCTAACATGAAATGTGATATCCAACTCCTTCCCTTTCCAAACCTAAGAGCCTATCTATAGCATGAGATGTGATATCCAAGTCCTTCACATTCCAACCCTTAGACCCTTCCTACAGCATGCAATATGATATCTCAATGATTCTAATAACAAACCTGAGACCCCTCCTATAACATGAGATGGGATATCCAACTCCTTCCCATTCCAATCCTGAGACTCTTCCGATAGCAGAGATGTGATATCTCAATGCTTATACCAAACCTGAGACCCTTCCTATAACATGAGATGTGATATCCAAATCCTTCCCGTTCCAAACCTGAGACCCTTCCTTTAGCATGAGATGTGATATCCAGCTCCTTCCCATTCCAATCCTGAGACACTTCCGATAGCATGAGATGTGATATCTCAATGCTTCTAATATCAAAACTGAGACCCTCCCTATAGCATGATATGTGATATCTAAGTCCTTCCCATTCCAATCCTGAGACCCTCCCTATAGCATGAGATGTGATATCCAACTCCTTCCCATTCCAATCCTGAGACCCTTCCTATAGCATGAGATATGATATCTCAATACTTCTAATACCAAACGTGAGATCCTTCCGATAACATGAGATGTGATATCCAAATCCTTCCCCTTCCAAACCTGAGACCCTCCCTTTAGCATGAGATGTGATATCCAACTCCTTCCTATTCCAATCCTGAGACTCTTCTGATAGCATGAGATGTGATATCTCAATGCTTCTAATACCAAACCTGAGATCCTTCCGATAGCATGAGATGTGATATCTCAATGCTTCTAATACCAAACCTGAGATCCTTCCTATAACATGAGATGTGATATCCAAATCCTTCCCCTTCCAAACCTGAGACCCTCCCTTTAGCATGAGATGTGATATCCAACTCCTTCCCATTCCATTCCTGAGACCCTTCTGATAGCATGAGATGTGATATCTCAATGCCTCTAATACCAAACCTGAGATCCTACCTCTAACATGAAATGTGATATCCAACTCTTTCCCCTTCCAAACCTGAGAGCCTTCCTATAGCATGAGATGTGATATCCAAGTCCTTCCCATTCCAATCCTGAGACCCTTCCTATAGCTTGAGATGTGATATCCAACTCCTTCCCATTCCAATTCTGAGACCCTTCCTATACTATGAGACTTGATATCTCAATGCTTCTAATACCAAACCTGGGACCCGTAATATAACATGAGATGTGATATCCAAATCCTTCCCCTTCCAAACCTTAGACCCTTCCTTTATCATGAGATGTGATATCCAACTCCTTCCCATTCCAATCCTGAGACCCTTCCGATATCATGAGATGTGATATCTCAAAGCTTCTAATATCAAACTTGAGACCCTCCCTATAGCATGAGATGTGATATCCAAGTCCTTCCCATTCCAATCCTGAGACCCTTCCTATAGCATGAGATGTGATATCTCAATGCTTCTGATACCAAACCTGAGACCCTTCCTATAACATGAGATGGGAATATCCAACTCCTTCCCATTCCAATCCTGAGACCCTTCCGATAGCAGAGATGTGATATCTCAATGCTTATACCAAACCTGAGATCCTTCCTATAACATGAGATGTGATATCCAACTCCTTCCCATTCCAATCCTGAGACACTTCCTATAGCATGAGATGTGATATCTCACTGCTTATACCAAACCTGAGACCCTTCCCATAGCATGAGATGTGATATCCAACTCCTTCCCATTCCAGTCCTCAGACCCTTCCTATAGCATGAGATGTGATATCTCAATGCTTCTAATATCAAACTTGAGACCCTACCTATAGCATGAGATGTGATATCCAAGTCCTTCCCATTCCAATCCTGAGACACTTCCTATAGCATGAGATGTGATATCTCAATGCTTCTAATACCAAACCTGAGACTCTTCCTATAACATGAGATGGGATATCCAACTCCTTCCCATTCCAATCCTGAGACCCTTTTGATAGCAGAGATGTGATATCTCAATGTTTATACCAAACCTGAGACCCTTCCTACGGCATGAGATGTCATATTCAACTCCTTCCCATTCCAATCCTGAGACCCTTCCTATAGCATGAGATGTGATATCCAACTCCTTCCCATTCCAATCCTGAGACCCTTCCTATAGCATGAGATGTGATGTCTCAATGCTTCTAATACCAAACCTGAGATCCTTCCTATAACATGAGATGTGATATCCAACTCCTTCCATTCCAATCCTGGACCCTTCCTATAGCATGAGATGTGATATCTCAATGCTTATACCAAACCTGAGACCCTTCCTATAGCATGAGATGTGATATCCAACTCCTTCCCATTCCAATCCTGAGACCCTTCCTATAGCCTGAGATGTGATATCTCAATGCCTCTAATACCAAACCTGAGATCCTTCCTCTAACATGAAATGTGATATCCAACTCCTTCACTTTCCAAACCTGAGAGCCTATCTATAGCATGAGATGTGATATCCAAGTCCTTCCCATTCCAATCCTTAGACCCTTCCTACAGCATGCAATATGATATCTCAATGATTCTAATAAAAAACCTGAGACCCGTCCTATAACATGAGATGGGATATCCAACTCCTTCCCATTCCAATCCTGAGACACTTCCGATAGCAGAGATGTGATATCTCAATGTTTATACCAAACCTGAGACCCTTCCTATAACATGAGATGTGATATCCAACTCCTTCCCGTTGCAAACCTGAGACCCTTCCTTTAGCATGAGATGTGATATCCAGCTCCTTCCCATTCCAATCCTGAGACACTTCCGATAGCATGAGATGTGATATCTCAATGCTTCTAATATCAAAACTGAGACCCTCCCTATAGCATGATATGTGATATCTAAGTCCTTCCCATTCCAATCCTGAGACCCTTCCTATAGCATGAGATGTGATATCTCAATGCTTCTACCAAACCTGAGACCCTTCCTTTAGCATGAGATGTGATATCCAACTCCTTCCCATTCCAATCCTGAGACCCTTCCTATAGCATGAGAGGTGATATCTCAATACTTCTAATACCAAACCTGAGATCCTTCCGATAACATGAGATGTGATATCTCAATACTTCTAATACCAAACCTGAGATCCGTCCTATAACATGAGATGTGATATCCAAATCCTTCCCCTTCCAAACCTGAGACCCGCCCTTTAGCATGAGATGTGATACCCAACTCCTTCCCATTCCAATCCTGAGACCCTTCTGATAGCATAAGATATGATATCTCAATGCTTCTATACGAAACCTGAAATCCTTCCGATAGCATGAGATGTGATATCTCAATACTTCTAATACCAAACCTGAGATCCTTCCTATAACATGAGATGTGATATCCAAATCCTTATCTTCCAAACCTGAGACCCTCCCTTTAGCATGAGATGTGATATCCAACTCCTTCCCATTCCAATCCTGAGACTCTTCTGATAGCATAAGATATGATATCTCAATGCTTCTATACCAAACCTGAGATCCTTCTGATAGCATGAGATGTGATATCTCAATACTTCTAATACCAAACCTGAGATCCTACCTCTAACATGAAATGTGATATCCAACTCTTTCCCCTTGCAAACCTGAGAGCCTTCCTATAGCATGAGATGTGATATCCAAGTCCTTCCCATTCCAATCCTGAGACCCTTCCTATAACATGAGATGTGATACCCAACTCCTTCCCATTCCAACCTGAGACCCTTCCTATAGCATGAGATGGGATATCCAACTCCTTCCAAATCCAATCCCGATACCCTTCCGATAGCATGAGATCTGATATCCCAATGCTTCTACCAAACCTGAGACCCATACTATGGCATGAGATGTGATATCAAACTCCTTCCCATTCTAATCCTGAGACCCTTCCTATAGCTTGAGATGTGATATCCAACTCCTTCCCATTCCAATTCTGAGACCCTTCCTATACCATGAGACTTGAAATCTCAATGCTTCTAATACCAAACCTGAGACCCGTCCTATAACATGAGATGTGATATCCAAATGCTTCCCCTTCCAAACCTTAGACCCTTCCTTTATCATGAGATGTGATAGCCAACTCCTTCCCATTCCAATCTTGAGACCCTTCCGATATCATGAAATGTGATATCTCAATGCTTCTAATATCAAACTTGAGACCCTCCCTATAACATGAGATGGGAATATCCAACTCCTTCCCATTCCAATCCTGAGACCCTTCCGATAGCAGAGATGTGATATCTCAATGCTTATACCAAACCTGAGATCCTTCCTATAACATGAGATGTGATATCCAACTCCTTCCCATTCCAATCCTGAGACCCTTCCTATAGCATGAGATGTGATATCTCAATGCTTCTAATATCAAACTTGAGACCCTCCCTATAGCATGAGATGTGATACCCAAGTCCTTCCCATTCCAATCCTGAGACACTTCCTATAGCATGAGATGTGATATCCAACTGCTTCCCATTCCAATCCTGAGACCATTCCTATAGCATGAGATGTGATATCTCTATGCTTCTAATACCAAACCTGAGATCCTTCCTCTAACATGAAATGTGATATCCAACTCCTTCCCTTTCCAAACCTAAGAGCCTATCTATAGCATGAGATGTGATATCCAAGTCCTTCACATTCCAACCCTTAGACCCTTCCTACAGCATGCAATATGATATCTCAATGATTCTAATAACAAACCTGAGACCCGTCCTATAACATGAGATGGGATATTCAACTCCTTCCCATTCCAATCCTGAGACTCTTCCGATAGCAGAGATGTGATATCTCAATGCTTATACCAAACCTGAGACCCTTCCTATAACATGAGATGTGATATCCAAATCCTTCCCGTTCCAAACCTGAGACCCTTCCTTTAGCATGAGATGTGATATCCAGCTCCTTCCCATTCCAATCCTGAGACACTTCCGATAGCATGAGATGTGATATCTCAATGCTTCTAATATCAAAACTGAGACCCTCCCTATAGCATGATATGTGATATCTAAGTCCTTCCCATTCCAATCCTGAGACCCTCCCTATAGCATGAGATGTGATATCCAACTCCTTCCCATTCCAATCCTGAGACCCTTCCTATAGCATGAGATATGATATCTCAATACTTCTAATACCAAACGTGAGATCCTTCCGATAACATGAGATGTGATATCCAAATCCTTCCCCTTCCAAACCTGAAGCCCTCCCTTTAGCATGAGATGTGATATCCAACTCCTTCCTATTCCAATCCTGAGACTCTTCTGATAGCATGAGATGTGATATCTCAATGCTTCTAATACCAAACCTGAGATCCTTCCGATAGCATGAGATGTGATATCTCAATGCTTCTAATACCAAACCTGAGATCCTTCCTATAACATGAGATGTGATATCCAAATCCTTCCCCTTCCAAACCTGAGACCCTCCCTTTAGCATGAGATGTGATATCCAACTCCTTCCCATTCCATTCCTGAGACCCTTCTGATAGCATGAGATGTGATATCTCAATGCCTCTAATACCAAACCTGAGATCCTACCTCTAACATGAAATGTGATATCCAACTCTTTCCCCTTCCAAACCTGAGAGCCTTCCTATAGCATGAGATGTGATATCCAAGTCCTTCCCATTCCAATCCTGAGACCCTTCCTATAGCTTGAGATGTGATATCCAACTCCTTTCCATTCCAATTCTGAGACCCTTCCTATACTATGAGACTTGATATCTCAATGCTTCTAATACCAAACCTGAGACCCGTAATATAACATGAGATGTGATATCCAAATCCTTCCCCTTCCAAACCTTAGACCCTTCCTTTATCATGAGATGTGATATCCAACTCCTTCCCATTCCAATCCTGAGACCCTTCCGATATCATGAGATGTGATATCTCAAAGCTTCTAATATCAAACTTGAGACCCTCCCTATAGCATGAGATGTGATATCCAAGTCCTTCCCATTCCAATCCTGAGACCCTTCCTATAGCATGAGATGTGATATCTCAATGCTTATACCAAACCTGAGACCCTTCCTATAGCATGAGATGTGATATCCAACTGCTTCCCATTCCAATCCTGAGACCCTTCCTAGAGCATGAGATGTGATATCTCTATGCTTCTAATACCAAACCTGAGATCCTTCCTCTAACATGAAATGTGATATCCAACTCCTTCCCTTTCCAAACCTAAGAGCCTATCTATAGCATGAGATGTGATATCCAAGTCCTTCACATTCCAACCCTTAGACCCTTCCTACAGCATGCAATATGATATCTCAATGATTCTAATAACAAACCTGAGACCCGTCCTATAACATGAGATGGGATATCCAACTCCTTCCCATTCCAATCCTGAGACTCTTCCGATAGCAGAGATGTGATATCTCAATGCTTATACCAAACCTGAGACCCTTCCTATAACATGAGATGTGATATCCAAATCCTTCCCGTTCCAAACCTGAGACCCTTCCTTTAGCATGAGATGTGATATCCAGCTCCTTCCCATTCCAATCCTGAGACACTTCCGATAGCATGAGATGTGATATCTCAATGCTTCTAATATCAAAACTGAGACCCTCCCTATAGCATGATATGTGATATCTAAGTCCTTCCCATTCCAATCCTGAGACCCTCCCTATAGCATGAGATGTGATATCCAACTCCTTCCCATTCCAATCCTGAGACCCTTCCTATAGCATGAGATATGATATCTCAATACTTCTAATACCAAACGTGAGATCCTTCCGATAACATGAGATGTGATATCCAAATCCTTCCCCTTCCAAACCTGAGACCCTCCCTTTAGCATGAGATGTGATATCCAACTCCTTCCTATTCCAATCCTGAGACTCTTCTGATAGCATGAGATGTGATATCTCAATGCTTCTAATACCAAACCTGAGATCCTTCCGATAGCATGAGATGTGATATCTCAATGCTTCTAATACCAAACCTGAGATCCTTCCTATAACATGAGATGTGATATCCAAATCCTTCCCCTTCCAAACCTGAGACCCTCCCTTTAGCATGAGATGTGATATCCAACTCCTTCCCATTCCATTCCTGAGACCCTTCTGATAGCATGAGATGTGATATCTCAATGCCTCTAATACCAAACCTGAGATCCTACCTCTAACATGAAATGTGATATCCAACTCTTTTCCCTTCCAAACCTGAGAGCCTTCCTATAGCATGAGATGTGATATCCAAGTCCTTCCCATTCCAATCCTGAGACCCTTCCTATAGCTTGAGATGTGATATCCAACTTCTTCCCATTCCAATTCTGAGACCCTTCCTATACTATGAGACTTGATATCTCAATGCTTCTAATACCAAACCTGAGACCCGTAATATAACATGAGATGTGATATCCAAATCCTTCCCCTTCCAAACCTTAGACCCTTCCTTTATCATGAGATGTGATATCCAACTCCTTCCCATTCCAATCCTGAGACCCTTCCGATATCATGAGATGTGATATCTCAAAGCTTCTAATATCAAACTTGAGACCCTCCCTATAGCATGAGATGTGATATCCAAGTCCTTCCCATTCCAATCCTGAGACCCTTCCTATAGCATGAGATGTGATATCTCAATGCTTCTAATACCAAACCTGAGACCCTTCCCATAACATGAGATGGGAATATCCAACTCCTTCCCATTCCAATCCTGAGACCCTTCCGATAGCAGAGATGTGATATCTCAATGCTTATACCAAACCTGAGATCCTTCCTATAACATGAGATGTGATATCCAACTCCTTCCCATTTCAATCCTGAGACACTTCCTATAGCATGAGATGTGATATCTCAATGCTTCTAATACCAAACCTGAGACTCTTCCTATAACATGAGATGGGATATCCAACTCCTTCCCATTCCAATCCTGAGACCCTTTTGATAGCAGAGATGTGATATCTCAATGTTTATACCAAACCTGAGACCCTTCCTACGGCATGAGATGTCATATTCAACTCCTTCCCATTCCAATCCTGAGACCCTTCCTATAGCATGAGATGTGATATCCAACTCCTTCCCATTCCAATCCTGAGACCCTTCCTATAGCATGAGATGTGATGTCTCAATGCTTCTAATACCAAACCTGAGATCCTTCCTATAACATGAGATGTGATATCCAACTCCTTCCATTCCAATCCTGGACCCTTCCTATAGCATGAGATGTGATATCTCAATGCTTATACCAAACCTGAGACCCTTCCTATAGCATGAGATGTGATATCCAACTCCTTCCCATTCCAATCCTGAGACCCTTCCTATAGCCTGAGATGTGATATCTCAATGCCTCTAATACCAAACCTGAGATCCTTCCTCTAACATGAAATGTGATATCCAACTCCTTCACTTTCCAAACCTGAGAGCCTATCTATAGCATGAGATGTGATATCCAAGTCCTTCCCATTCCAATCCTTAGACCCTTCCTACAGCATGCAATATGATATCTCAATGATTCTAATAAAAAACCTGAGACCCGTCCTATAACATGAGATGGGATATCCAACTCCTTCCCATTCCAATCCTGAGACACTTCCGATAGCAGAGATGTGATATCTCAATGTTTATACCAAACCTGAGACCCTTCCTATAACATGAGATGTGATATCCAACTCCTTCCCGTTCCAAACCTGAGACCCTTCCTTTAGCATGAGATGTGATATCCAGCTCCTTCCCATTCCAATCCTGAGACACTTCCGATAGCATGAGATGTGATATCTCAATGCTTCTAATATCAAAACTGAGACCCTCCCTATAGCATGATATGTGATATCTAAGTCCTTCCCATTCCAATCCTGAGACCCTTCCTATAGCATGAGATGTGATATCTCAATGCTTCTACCAAACCTGAGACCCTTCCTTTAGCATGAGATGTGATATCCAACTCCTTCCCATTCCAATCCTGAGACCCTTCTGATAGCATAAGATATGATATCTCAATGCTTCTATACCAAACCTGAGATCCTTCCGATAGCATGAGATGTGATATCTCAATACTTCTAATACCAAACCTGAGATCCTTCCTATAACATGAGATGTGATATCCAAATCCTTATCTTCCAAACCTGAGACCCTCCCTTTAGCATGAGATGTGATATCCAACTCCTTCCCATTCCAATCCTGAGACTCTTCTGATAGCATAAGATATGATATCTCAATGCTTCTATACCAAACCTGAGATCCTTCTGATAGCATGAGATGTGATATCTCAATACTTCTAATACCAAACCTGAGATCCTACCTCTAACATGAAATGTGATATCCAACTCTTTCCCCTTGCAAACCTGAGAGCCTTCCTATAGCATGAGATGTGATATCCAAGTCCTTCCCATTCCAATCCTGAGACCCTTCCTATAACATGAGATGTGATACCCAAATCCTTCCCATTCCAACCTGAGACCCTTCCTATAGCATGAGATGGGATATCCAACTCCTTCCAAATCCAATCCCGATACCCTTCCGATAGCATGAGATCTGATATCCCAATGCTTCTACCAAACCTGAGACCCATACTATGGCATGAGATGTGATATCAAACTCCTTCCCATTCTAATCCTGAGACCCTTCCTATAGCTTGAGATGTGATATCCAACTCCTTCCCATTCCAATCCTGAGACCCTTCCGATATCATGAGATGTGATATCTCAAAGCTTCTAATATCAAACTTGAGACCCTCCCTATAGCATGAGATGTGATATCCAAGTCCTTCCCATTCCAATCCTGAGACCCTTCCTATAGCATGAGATGTGATATCTCAATGCTTCTAATACCAAACCTGAGACCCTTTCTATAACATGAGATGGGAATATCCAACTCCTTCCCATTCCAATCCTGAGACCCTTCCGATAGCAGAGATGTGATATCTCAATGCTTATACCAAACCTGAGATCCTTCCTATAACATGAGATGTGATATCCAACTCCTTCCCATTCCAATCCTGAGACACTTCCTATAGCATGAGATGTGATATCTCACTGCTTATACCAAACCTGAGACCCTTCCCATAGCATGAGATGTGATATCCAACTCCTTCCCATTCCAATCCTCAGACCCTTCCTATAGCATGAGATGTGATATCTCAATGCTTCTAATATCAAACTTGAGACCCTACCTATAGCATGAGATGTGATATCCAAGTCCTTCCCATTCCAATCCTGAGACACTTCCTATAGCATGAGATGTGATATCTCAATGCTTCTAATACCAAACCTGAGACTCTTCCTATAACATGAGATGGGATATCCAACTCCTTCCCATTCCAATCCTGAGACCCTTTTGATAGCAGAGATGTGATATCTCAATGTTTATACCAAACCTGAGACCCTTCCTAAGGCATGAGATGTCATATTCAACTCCTTCCCATTCCAATCCTGAGACCCTTCCTATAGCATGAGATGTGATATCCAACTCCTTCCCATTCCAATCCTGAGACCCTTCCTATAGCATGAGATGTGATGTCTCAATGCTTCTAATACCAAACCTGAGATCCTTCCTATAACATGAGATGTGATATCCAACTCCTTCCATTCCAATCCTGGACCCTTCCTATAGCATGAGATGTGATATCTCAATGCTTATACCAAACCTGAGACCCTTCCTATAGCATGAGATGTGATATCCAACTCCTTCCCATTCCAATCCTGAGACCCTTCCTATAGCCTGAGATGTGATATCTCAATGCCTCTAATACCAAACCTGAGATCCTTCCTCTAACATGAAATGTGATATCCAACTCCTTCACTTTCCAAACCTGAGAGCCTATCTATAGCATGAGATGTGATATCCAAGTCCTTCCCATTCCAATCCTTAGACCCTTCCTACAGCATGCAATATGATATCTCAATGATTCTAATAAAAAACCTGAGACCCGTCCTATAACATGAGATGGGATATCCAACTCCTTCCCATTCCAATCCTGAGACACTTCCGATAGCAGAGATGTGATATCTCAATGTTTATACCAAACCTGAGACCCTTCCTATAACATGAGATGTGATATCCAACTCCTTCCCGTTCCAAACCTGAGACCCTTCCTTTAGCATGAGATGTGATATCCAGCTCCTTCCCATTCCAATCCTGAGACACTTCCGATAGCATGAGATGTGATATCTCAATGCTTCTAATATCAAAACTGAGACCCTCCCTATAGCATGATATGTGATATCTAAGTCCTTCCCATTCCAATCCTGAGACCCTTCCTATAGCATGAGATGTGATATCTCAATGCTTCTACCAAACCTGAGACCCTTCCTTTAGCATGAGATGTGATATCCAACTCCTTCCCATTCCAATCCTGAGACCCTTCCTATAGCATGAGAGGTGATATCTCAATACTTCTAATACCAAACCTGAGATCCTTCCGATAACATGAGATGTGATATCTCAATACTTCTAATACCAAACCTGAGATCCGTCCTATAACATGAGATGTGATATCCAAATCCTTCCCCTTCCAAACCTGAGACCCGCCCTTTAGCATGAGATGTGATATCCAACTCCTTCCCATTCCAATCCTGAGACCCTTCTGATAGCATAAGATATGATATCTCAATGCTTCTATACGAAACCTGAAATCCTTCCGATAGCATGAGATGTGATATCTCAATACTTCTAATACCAAACCTGAGATCCTTCCTATAACATGAGATGTGATATCCAAATCCTTATCTTCCAAACCTGAGACCCTCCCTTTAGCATGAGATGTGATATCCAACTCCTTCCCATTCCAATCCTGAGACTCTTCTGATAGCATAAGATATGATATCTCAATGCTTCTATACCAAACCTGAGATCCTTCTGATAGCATGAGATGTGATATCTCAATACTTCTAATACCAAACCTGAGATCCTACCTCTAACATGAAATGTGATATCCAACTCTTTCCCCTTGCAAACCTGAGAGCCTTCCTATAGCATGAGATGTGATATCCAAGTCCTTCCCATTCCAATCCTGAGACCCTTCCTATAACATGAGATGTGATACCCAACTCCTTCCCATTCCAACCTGAGACCCTTCCTATAGCATGAGATGGGATATCCAACTCCTTCCAAATCCAATCCCGATACCCTTCCGATAGCATGAGATCTGATATCCCAATGCTTCTACCAAACCTGAGACCCATACTATGGCATGAGATGTGATATCAAACTCCTTCCCATTCTAATCCTGAGACCCTTCCTATAGCTTGAGATGTGATATCCAACTCCTTCCCATTCCAATTCTGAGACCCTTCCTATACCATGAGACTTGAAATCTCAATGCTTCTAATACCAAACCTGAGACCCGTCCTATAACATGAGATGTGATATCCAAATGCTTCCCCTTCCAAACCTTAGACCCTTCCTTTATCATGAGATGTGATAGCCAACTCCTTCCCATTCCAATCTTGAGACCCTTCCGATATCATGAAATGTGATATCTCAATGCTTCTAATATCAAACTTGAGACCCTCCCTATAACATGAGATGGGAATATCCAACTCCTTCCCATTCCAATCCTGAGACCCTTCCGATAGCAGAGATGTGATATCTCAATGCTTATACCAAACCTGAGATCCTTCCTATAACATGAGATGTGATATCCAACTCCTTCCCATTCCAATCCTGAGACCCTTCCTATAGCATGAGATGTGATATCTCAATGCTTCTAATATCAAACTTGAGACCCTCCCTATAGCATGAGATGTGATACCCAAGTCCTTCCCATTCCAATCCTGAGACACTTCCTATAGCATGAGATGTGATATCCAACTGCTTCCCATTCCAATCCTGAGACCATTCCTATAGCATGAGATGTGATATCTCTATGCTTCTAATACCAAACCTGAGATCCTTCCTCTAACATGAAATGTGATATCCAACTCCTTCCCTTTCCAAACCTAAGAGCCTATCTATAGCATGAGATGTGATATCCAAGTCCTTCACATTCCAACCCTTAGACCCTTCCTACAGCATGCAATATGATATCTCAATGATTCTAATAACAAACCTGAGACCCGTCCTATAACATGAGATGGGATATTCAACTCCTTCCCATTCCAATCCTGAGACTCTTCCGATAGCAGAGATGTGATATCTCAATGCTTATACCAAACCTGAGACCCTTCCTATAACATGAGATGTGATATCCAAATCCTTCCCGTTCCAAACCTGAGACCCTTCCTTTAGCATGAGATGTGATATCCAGCTCCTTCCCATTCCAATCCTGAGACACTTCCGATAGCATGAGATGTGATATCTCAATGCTTCTAATATCAAAACTGAGACCCTCCCTATAGCATGATATGTGATATCTAAGTCCTTCCCATTCCAATCCTGAGACCCTCCCTATAGCATGAGATGTGATATCCAACTCCTTCCCATTCCAATCCTGAGACCCTTCCTATAGCATGAGATATGATATCTCAATACTTCTAATACCAAACGTGAGATCCTTCCGATAACATGAGATGTGATATCCAAATCCTTCCCCTTCCAAACCTGAAGCCCTCCCTTTAGCATGAGATGTGATATCCAACTCCTTCCTATTCCAATCCTGAGACTCTTCTGATAGCATGAGATGTGATATCTCAATGCTTCTAATACCAAACCTGAGATCCTTCCGATAGCATGAGATGTGATATCTCAATGCTTCTAATACCAAACCTGAGATCCTTCCTATAACATGAGATGTGATATCCAAATCCTTCCCCTTCCAAACCTGAGACCCTCCCTTTAGCATGAGATGTGATATCCAACTCCTTCCCATTCCATTCCTGAGACCCTTCTGATAGCATGAGATGTGATATCTCAATGCCTCTAATACCAAACCTGAGATCCTACCTCTAACATGAAATGTGATATCCAACTCTTTCCCCTTCCAAACCTGAGAGCCTTCCTATAGCATGAGATGTGATATCCAAGTCCTTCCCATTCCAATCCTGAGACCCTTCCTATAGCTTGAGATGTGATATCCAACTCCTTTCCATTCCAATTCTGAGACCCTTCCTATACTATGAGACTTGATATCTCAATGCTTCTAATACCAAACCTGAGACCCGTAATATAACATGAGATGTGATATCCAAATCCTTCCCCTTCCAAACCTTAGACCCTTCCTTTATCATGAGATGTGATATCCAACTCCTTCCCATTCCAATCCTGAGACCCTTCCGATATCATGAGATGTGATATCTCAAAGCTTCTAATATCAAACTTGAGACCCTCCCTATAGCATGAGATGTGATATCCAAGTCCTTCCCATTCCAATCCTGAGACCCTTCCTATAGCATGAGATGTGATATCTCAATGCTTATACCAAACCTGAGACCCTTCCTATAGCATGAGATGTGATATCCAACTGCTTCCCATTCCAATCCTGAGACCCTTCCTATAGCATGAGATGTGATATCTCTATGCTTCTAATACCAAACCTGAGATCCTTCCTCTAACATGAAATGTGATATCCAACTCCTTCCCTTTCCAAACCTAAGAGCCTATCTATAGCATGAGATGTGATATCCAAGTCCTTCACATTCCAACCCTTAGACCCTTCCTACAGCATGCAATATGATATCTCAATGATTCTAATAACAAACCTGAGACCCGTCCTATAACATGAGATGGGATATCCAACTCCTTCCCATTCCAATCCTGAGACTCTTCCGATAGCAGAGATGTGATATCTCAATGCTTATACCAAACCTGAGACCCTTCCTATAACATGAGATGTGATATCCAAATCCTTCCCGTTCCAAACCTGAGACCCTTCCTTTAGCATGAGATGTGATATCCAGCTCCTTCCCATTCCAATCCTGAGACACTTCCGATAGCATGAGATGTGATATCTCAATGCTTCTAATATCAAAACTGAGACCCTCCCTATAGCATGATATGTGATATCTAAGTCCTTCCCATTCCAATCCTGAGACCCTCCCTATAGCATGAGATGTGATATCCAACTCCTTCCCATTCCAATCCTGAGACCCTTCCTATAGCATGAGATATGATATCTCAATACTTCTAATACCAAACGTGAGATCCTTCCGATAACATGAGATGTGATATCCAAATCCTTCCCCTTCCAAACCTGAGACCCTCCCTTTAGCATGAGATGTGATATCCAACTCCTTCCTATTCCAATCCTGAGACTCTTCTGATAGCATGAGATGTGATATCTCAATGCTTCTAATACCAAACCTGAGATCCTTCCGATAGCATGAGATGTGATATCTCAATGCTTCTAATACCAAACCTGAGATCCTTCCTATAACATGAGATGTGATATCCAAATCCTTCCCCTTCCAAACCTGAGACCCTCCCTTTAGCATGAGATGTGATATCCAACTCCTTCCCATTCCATTCCTGAGACCCTTCTGATAGCATGAGATGTGATATCTCAATGCCTCTAATACCAAACCTGAGATCCTACCTCTAACATGAAATGTGATATCCAACTCTTTTCCCTTCCAAACCTGAGAGCCTTCCTATAGCATGAGATGTGATATCCAAGTCCTTCCCATTCCAATCCTGAGACCCTTCCTATAGCTTGAGATGTGATATCCAACTTCTTCCCATTCCAATTCTGAGACCCTTCCTATACTATGAGACTTGATATCTCAATGCTTCTAATACCAAACCTGAGACCCGTAATATAACATGAGATGTGATATCCAAATCCTTCCCCTTCCAAACCTTAGACCCTTCCTTTATCATGAGATGTGATATCCAACTCCTTCCCATTCCAATCCTGAGACCCTTCCGATATCATGAGATGTGATATCTCAAAGCTTCTAATATCAAACTTGAGACCCTCCCTATAGCATGAGATGTGATATCCAAGTCCTTCCCATTCCAATCCTGAGACCCTTCCTATAGCATGAGATGTGATATCTCAATGCTTCTAATACCAAACCTGAGACCCTTCCCATAACATGAGATGGGAATATCCAACTCCTTCCCATTCCAATCCTGAGACCCTTCCGATAGCAGAGATGTGATATCTCAATGCTTATACCAAACCTGAGATCCTTCCTATAACATGAGATGTGATATCCAACTCCTTCCCATTTCAATCCTGAGACACTTCCTATAGCATGAGATGTGATATCTCAATGCTTCTAATACCAAACCTGAGACTCTTCCTATAACATGAGATGGGATATCCAACTCCTTCCCATTCCAATCCTGAGACCCTTTTGATAGCAGAGATGTGATATCTCAATGTTTATACCAAACCTGAGACCCTTCCTACGGCATGAGATGTCATATTCAACTCCTTCCCATTCCAATCCTGAGACCCTTCCTATAGCATGAGATGTGATATCCAACTCCTTCCCATTCCAATCCTGAGACCCTTCCTATAGCATGAGATGTGATGTCTCAATGCTTCTAATACCAAACCTGAGATCCTTCCTATAACATGAGATGTGATATCCAACTCCTTCCATTCCAATCCTGGACCCTTCCTATAGCATGAGATGTGATATCTCAATGCTTATACCAAACCTGAGACCCTTCCTATAGCATGAGATGTGATATCCAACTCCTTCCCATTCCAATCCTGAGACCCTTCCTATAGCCTGAGATGTGATATCTCAATGCCTCTAATACCAAACCTGAGATCCTTCCTCTAACATGAAATGTGATATCCAACTCCTTCA
The DNA here is from genome assembly GCF_040938575.1 of Ambystoma mexicanum. Taxonomy (NCBI): domain Eukaryota; kingdom Metazoa; phylum Chordata; class Amphibia; order Caudata; family Ambystomatidae; genus Ambystoma; species Ambystoma mexicanum. The sequence goes on from NW_027182348.1 coordinate 243,198, forward strand.
CTTTCCAAACCTGAGAGCCTATCTATAGCATGAGATGTGATATCCAAGTCCTTCCCATTCCAATCCTTAGACCCTTCCTACAGCATGCAATATGATATCTCAATGATTCTAATAAAAAACCTGAGACCCGTCCTATAACATGAGATGGGATATCCAACTCCTTCCCATTCCAATCCTGAGACACTTCCGATAGCAGAGATGTGATATCTCAATGTTTATACCAAACCTGAGACCCTTCCTATAACATGAGATGTGATATCCAACTCCTTCCCGTTCCAAACCTGAGACCCTTTCTTTAGCATGAGATGTGATATCCAGCTCCTTCCCATTCCAATCCTGAGACACTTCCGATAGCATGAGATGTGATATCTCAATGCTTCTAATATCAAAACTGAGACCCTCCCTATAGCATGATATGTGATATCTAAGTCCTTCCCATTCCAATCCTGAGACCCTTCCTATAGCATGAGATGTGATATCTCAATGCTTCTACCAAACCTGAGACCCTTCCTTTAGCATGAGATGTGATATCCAACTCCTTCCCATTCCAATCCTGAGACCCTTCTGATAGCATAAGATATGATATCTCAATGCTTCTATACCAAACCTGAGATCCTTCCGATAGCATGAGATGTGATATCTCAATACTTCTAATACCAAACCTGAGATCCTTCCTATAACATGAGATGTGATATCCAAATCCTTATCTTCCAAACCTGAGACCCTCCCTTTAGCATGAGATGTGATATCCAACTCCTTCCCATTCCAATCCTGAGACTCTTCTGATAGCATAAGATATGATATCTCAATGCTTCTATACCAAACCTGAGATCCTTCTGATAGCATGAGATGTGATATCTCAATACTTCTAATACCAAACCTGAGAGCCTACCTCTAACATGAAATGTGATATCCAACTCTTTCCCCTTGCAAACCTGAGAGCCTTCCTATAGCATGAGATGTGATATCCAAGTCCTTCCCATTCCAATCCTGAGACCCTTCCTATAACATGAGATGTGATACCCAAATCCTTCCCATTCCAACCTGAGACCCTTCCTATAGCATGAGATGGGATATCCAACTCCTTCCAAATCCAATCCCGATACCCTTCCGATAGCATGAGATCTGATATCCCAATGCTTCTACCAAACCTGAGACCCATACTATGGCATGAGATGTGATATCAAACTCCTTCCCATTCTAATCCTGAGACCCTTCCTATAGCTTGAGATGTGATATCCAACTCCTTCCCATTCCAATTCTGAGACCCTTCCTATACCATGAGACTTGATATCTCAATGCTTCTAATACCAAACCTGAGACCCGTCCTATAACATGAGATGTGATATCCAAATGCTTCCCCTTCCAAACCTTAGACCCTTCCTTTATCATGAGATGTGATAGCCAACTCCTTCCCATTCCAATCTTGAGACCCTTCCGATATCATGAAATGTGATATCTCAATGCTTCTAATATCAAACTTGAGACCCTCCCTATAACATGAGATGGGAATATCCAACTCCTTCCCATTCCAATCCTGAGACCCTTCCGATAGCAGAGTTGTGATCTCTCAATGCTTATACCAAACCTGAGATCCTTCCTATAACATGAGATGTGATATCCAACTCCTTCCCATTCCAATCCTGAGACACTTCCTATAGCATGAGATGTGATATCTCACTGCTTATACCAAACCTGAGACCCTTCCTATAGCATGAGATGTGATATCCAACTCCTTCCCATTCCAATCCTGAGACCCTTCCTATAGCATGAGATGTGATATCTCAATGCTTCTAATATCAAACTAGAGACCCTCCCTATAGCATGAGATGTGATACCCAAGTCCTTCCCATTCCAATCCTGAGACACTTCCTATAGCATGAGATGTGATATCCAACTGCTTCCCATTCCAATCCTGAGACCCTTCCTATAGCATGAGATGTGATATCTCTATGCTTCTAATACCAAACCTGAGATCCTTCCTCTAACATGAAATGTGATATCCAACTCCTTCCCTTTCCAAACCTAAGAGCCTATCTATAGCATGAGATGTGATATCCAAGTCCTTCACATTCCAACCCTTAGACCCTTCCTACAGCATGCAATATGATATCTCAATGATTCTAATAACAAACCTGAGACCCGTCCTATAACATGAGATGGGATATTCAACTCCTTCCCATTCCAATCCTGAGACTCTTCCGATAGCAGAGATGTGATATCTCAATGCTTATACCAAACCTGAGACCATTCCTATAACATGAGATGTGATATCCAAATCCTTCCCGTTCCAAACCTGAGACCCTTCCTTTAGCATGAGATGTGATATCCAGCTCCTTCCCATTCCAATCCTGAGACACTTCCGATAGCATGAGATGTGATATCTCAATGCTTCTAATATCAAAACTGAGACCCTCCCTATAGCATGATATGTGGTATCTAAGTCCTTCCCATTCCAATCCTGAGACCCTCCCTATAGCATGAGATGTGATATCCAACTCCTTCCCATTCCAATCCTGAGACCCTTCCTATAGCATGAGATATGATATCTCAATACTTCTAATACCAAACGTGAGATCCTTCCGATAACATGAGATGTGATATCCAAATCCTTCCCCTTCCAAACCTGAGACCCTCCCTTTAGCATGAGATGTGATATCCAACTCCTTCCTATTCCAATCCTGAGACTCTTCTGATAGCATGAGATGTGATATCTCAATGCTTCTAATACCAAACCTGAGATCCTTCCGATAGCATGAGATGTGATATCTCAATGCTTCTAATACCAAACCTGAGATCCTTCCTATAACATGAGATGTGATATCCAAATCCTTCCCCTTCCAAACCTGAGACCCTCCCTTTAGCATGAGATGTGATATCCAACTCCTTCACATTCCATTCCTGAGACCCTTCTGATAGCATGAGATGTGATTTCTCAATGCCTCTAATACCAAACCTGAGATCCTACCTCTAACATGAAATGTGATATCCAACTCTTTCCCCTTCCAAACCTGAGAGCCTTCCTATAGCATGAGATGTGATATCCAAGTCCTTCCCATTCCAATCCTGAGACCCTTCCTATAGCTTGAGATGTGATATCCAACTCCTTCCCATTCCAATCCTGAGACCCTTCCTATAGCCTGAGATGTGATATCTCAATGCCTCTAATACCAAACCTGAGATCCTTCCTCTAACATGAAATGTGATATCCAACTCCTTCACTTTCCAAACCTGAGAGCCTATCTATAGCATGAGATGTGATATCCAAGTCCTTCCCATTCCAATCCTTAGACCCTTCCTACAGCATGCAATATGATATCTCAATGATTCTAATAAAAAACCTGAGACCCGTCCTATAACATGAGATGGGATATCCAACTCCTTCCCATTCCAATCCTGAGACACTTCCGATAGCAGAGATGTGATATCTCAATGTTTATACCAAACCTGAGACCCTTCCTATAACATGAGATGTGATATCCAACTCCTTCCCGTTCCAAACCTGAGACCCTTCCTTTAGCATGAGATGTGATATCCAGCTCCTTCCCATTCCAATCCTGAGACACTTCCGATAGCATGAGATGTGATATCTCAATGCTTCTAATATCAAAACTGAGACCCTCCCTATAGCATGATATGTGATATCTAAGTCCTTCCCATTCCAATCCTGAGACCCTTCCTATAGCATGAGATGTGATATCTCAATGCTTCTACCAAACCTGAGACCCTTCCTTTAGCATGAGATGTGATATCCAACTCCTTCCCATTCCAATCCTGAGACCCTTCTGATAGCATAAGATATGATATCTCAATGCTTCTATACCAAACCTGAGATCCTTCCGATAGCATGAGATGTGATATCTCAATACTTCTAATACCAAACCTGAGATCCTTCCTATAACATGAGATGTGATATCCAAATCCTTATCTTCCAAACCTGAGACCCTCCCTTTAGCATGAGATGTGATATCCAACTCCTTCCCATTCCAATCCTGATACTCTTCTGATAGCATAAGATATGATATCTCAATGCTTCTATACCAAACCTGAGATCCTTCGGATAGCATGAGATGTGATATCTCAATACTTCTAATACCAAACCTGAGATCCTACCTCTAACATGAAATGTGATATCCAACTCTTTCCCCTTGCAAACCTGAGAGCCTTCCTATAGCATGAGATGTGATATCCAAGTCCTTCCCATTCCAATCCTGAGACCCTTCCTATAACATGAGATGTGATACCCAAATCCTTCCCATTCCAACCTGAGACCCTTCCTATAGCATGAGATGGGATATCCAACTCCTTCCAAATCCAATCCCGATACCCTTCCGATAGCATGAGATCTGATATCCCAATGCTTCTACCAAACCTGAGACCCATACTATGGCATGAGATGTGATATCAAACTCCTTCCCATTCTAATCCTGAGACCCTTCCTATAGCTTGAGATGTGATATCCAACTCCTTCCCATTCCAATTCTGAGACCCTTCCTATACCATGAGACTTGATATCTCAATGCTTCTAATACCAAACCTGAGACCCGTCCTATAACATGAGATGTGATATCCAAATGCTTCCCCTTCCAAACCTTAGACCCTTCCTTTATCATGAGATGTGATAGCCAACTCCTTCCCATTCCAATCTTGAGACCCTTCCGATATCATGAAATGTGATATCTCAATGCTTCTAATATCAAACTTGAGACCCTCCCTATAACATGAGATGGGAATATCCAACTCCTTCCCATTCCAATCCTGAGACCCTTCCGATAGCAGAGTTGTGATCTCTCAATGCTTATACCAAACCTGAGATCCTTCCTATAACATGAGATGTGATATCCAACTCCTTCCCATTCCAATCCTGAGACACTTCCTATAGCATGAGATGTGATATCTCACTGCTTATACCAAACCTGAGACCCTTCCTATAGCATGAGATGTGATATCCAACTCCTTCCCATTCCAATCCTGAGACCCTTCCTATAGCATGAGATGTGATATCTCAATGCTTCTAATATCAAACTAGAGACCCTCCCTATAGCATGAGATGTGATACCCAAGTCCTTCCCATTCCAATCCTGAGACACTTCCTATAGCATGAGATGTGATATCCAACTGCTTCCCATTCCAATCCTGAGACCCTTCCTATAGCATGAGATGTGATATCTCTATGCTTCTAATACCAAACCTGAGATCCTTCCTCTAACATGAAATGTGATATCCAACTCCTTCCGTTTCCAAACCTAAGAGCCTATCTATAGCATGAGATGTGATATCCAAGTCCTTCACATTCCAACCCTTAGACCCTTCCTACAGCATGCAATATGATATCTCAATGATTCTAATAACAAACCTGAGACCCGTCCTATAACATGAGATGGGATATTCAACTCCTTCCCATTCCAATCCTGAGACTCTTCCGATAGCAGAGATGTGATATCTCAATGCTTATACCAAACCTGAGACCATTCCTATAACATGAGATGTGATATCCAAATCCTTCCCGTTCCAAACCTGAGACCCTTCCTTTAGCATGAGATGTGATATCCAGCTCCTTCCCATTCCAATCCTGAGACACTTCCGATAGCATGAGATGTGATATCTCAATGCTTCTAATATCAAAACTGAGACCCTCCCTATAGCATGATATGTGGTATCTAAGTCCTTCCCATTCCAATCCTGAGACCCTCCCTATAGCATGAGATGTGATATCCAACTCCTTCCCATTCCAATCCTGAGACCCTTCCTATAGCATGAGATATGATATCTCAATACTTCTAATACCAAACGTGAGATCCTTCCGATAACATGAGATGTGATATCCAAATCCTTCCCCTTCCAAACCTGAGACCCTCCCTTTAGCATGAGATGTGATATCCAACTCCTTCCTATTCCAATCCTGAGACTCTTCTGATAGCATGAGATGTGATATCTCAATGCTTCTAATACCAAACCTGAGATCCTTCCGATAGCATGATATGTGATATCTCAATGCTTCTAATACCAAACCTGAGATCCTTCCTATAACATGAGATGTGATATCCAAATCCTTCCCCTTCCAAACCTGAGACCCTCCCTTTAGCATGAGATGTGATATCCAACTCCTTCACATTCCATTCCTGAGACCCTTCTGATAGCATGAGATGTGATTTCTCAATGCCTCTAATACCAAACCTGAGATCCTACCTCTAACATGAAATGTGATATCCAACTCTTTCCCCTTCCAAACCTGAGAGCCTTCCTATAGCATGAGATGTGATATCCAAGTCCTTCCCATTCCAATCCTGAGACCCTTCCTATAGCTTGAGATGTGATATCCAACTCCTTTCCATTCCAATTCTGAGACCCTTCCTATACTAAGAGACTTGATATCTCAATGCTTCTAATACCAAACCTGAGACCCGTAATATAACATGAGATGTGATATCCAAATCCTTCCCCTTCCAAACCTTAGACCCTTCCTTTATCATGAGATGTGATATCCAACTCCTTCCCATTCCAATCCTGAGACCCTTCCGATATCATGAGATGTGATATCTCAAAGCTTCTAATATCAAACTTGAGACCCTCCCTATAGCATGAGATGTGATATCCAAGTCCTTCCCATTCCAATCCTGAGACCCTTCCTATAGCATGAGATGTGATATCTCAATGCTTATACCAAACCTGAGACCCTTCCTATAGCATGAGATGTGATATCCAACTGCTTCCCATTCCAATCCTGAGACCCTTCCTATAGCATGAGATGTGATATCTCTATGCTTCTAATACCAAACCTGAGATCCTTCCTCTAACATGAAATGTGATATCCAACTCCTTCCCTTTCCAAACCTAAGAGCCTATCTATAGCATGAGATGTGATATCCAAGTCCTTCACATTCCAACCCTTAGACCCTTCCTACAGCATGCAATATGATATCTCAATGATTCTAATAACAAACCTGAGACCCGTCCTATAACATGAGATGGGATATCCAACTCCTTCCCATTCCAATCCTGAGACTCTTCCGATAGCAGAGATGTGATATCTCAATGCTTATACCAAACCTGAGACCCTTCCTATAACATGAGATGTGATATCCAAATCCTTCCCGTTCCAAACCAGAGACCCTTCCTTTAGCATGAGATGTGATATCCAGCTCCTTCCCATTCCAATCCTGAGACACTTCCGATAGCATGAGATGTGATATCTCAATGCTTCTAATATCAAAACTGAGACCCTCCCTATAGCATGATATGTGATATCTAAGTCCTTCCCATTCCAATCCTGAGACCCTCCCTATAGCATGAGATGTGATATCCAACTCCTTCCCATTCCAATCCTGAGACCCTTCCTATAGCATGAGATATGATATCTCAATACTTCTAATACCAAACGTGAGATCCTTCCGATAACATGAGATGTGATATCCAAATCCTTCCCCTTCCAAACCTAAGACCCTCCCTTTAGCATGAGATGTGATATCCAACTCCTTCCTATTCCAATCCTGAGACTCTTCTGATAGCATGAGATGTGATATCTCAATGCTTCTAATACCAAACCTGAGATCCTTCCGATAGCATGAGATGTGATATCTCAATGCTTCTAATACCAAACCTGAGATCCTTCCTATAACATGAGATGTGATATCCAAATCCTTCCCCTTCCAAACCTGAGACCCTCCCTTTAGCATGAGATGTGATATCCAACTCCTTCCCATTCCATTCCTGAGACCCTTCTGATAGCATGAGATGTGATATCTCAATGCCTCTAATACCAAACCTGAGATCCTACCTCTAACATGAAATGTGATATCCAACTCTTTCCCCTTCCAAACCTGAGAGCCTTCCTATAGCATGAGATGTGATATCCAAGTCCTTCCCATTCCAATCCTGAGACCCTTCCTATAGCTTGAGATGTGATATCCAACTCCTTCCCATTCCAATTCTGAGACCATTCCTATACTATGAGACTTGATATCTCAATGCTTCTAATACCAAACCTGAGACCCGTAATATAACATGAGATGTGATATCCAAATCCTTCCCCTTCCAAACCTTAGACCCTTCCTTTATCATGAGATGTGATATCCAACTCCTTCCCATTCCAATCCTGAGACCCTTCCGATATCATGAGATGTGATATCTCAAAGCTTCTAATATCAAACTTGAGACCCTCCCTATAGCATGAGATGTGATATCCAAGTCCTTCCCATTCCAATCCTGAGACCCTTCCTATAGCATGAGATGTGATATCTCAATGCTTCTAATACCAAACCTGAGACCCTTCCTATAACATGAGATGGGAATATCCAACTCCTTCCCATTCCAATCCTGAGACCCTTCCGATAGCAGAGATGTGATATCTCAATGCTTATACCAAACCTGAGATCCTTCCTATAACATGAGATGTGATATCCAACTCCTTCCCATTCCAATCCTGAGACACTTCCTATAGCATGAGATGTGATATCTCACTGCTTATACCAAACCTGAGACCCTTCCCATAGCATGAGATGTGATATCCAACTCCTTCCCATTCCAATCCTGAGACCCTTCCGATAGCAGAGATGTGATATCTCAATGCTTCTAATACCAAACCTGAGACTCTTCCTATAACATGAGATGGGATATCCAACTCCTTCCCATTCCAATCTTGAGACCCTTTTGATAGCAGAGATGTGATATCTCAATGTTTATACCAAACCTGAGACCCTTCCTACGGCATGAGATGTCATATTCAACTCCTTCCCATTCCAATCCTGAGACCCTTCCTATAGCATGAGATGTGATATCCAACTCCTTCCCATTCCAATCCTGAGACCCTTCCTATAGCATGAGATGTGATGTCTCAATGCTTCTAATACCAAACCTGAGATCCTTCCTATAACATGAGATGTGATATCCAACTCCTTCCATTCCAATCCTGGACCCTTCCTATAGCATGAGATGTGATATCTCAATGCTTATACCAAACCTGAGACCCTTCCTATAGCATGAGATGTGATATCCAACTCCTTCCCATTCCAATTCTGAGACCCTTCCTATACTATGAGACTTGATATCTCAATGCTTCTAATACCAAACCTGAGACCCGTAATATAACATGAGATGTGATATCCAAATCCTTCCCCTTCCAAACCTTAGACCCTTCCTTTATCATGAGATGTGATATCCAACTCCTTCCCATTCCAATCCTGAGACCCTTCCGATATCATGAGATGTGATATCTCAAAGCTTCTAATATCAAACTTGAGACCCTCCCTATAGCATGAGATGTGATATCCAAGTCCTTCCCATTCCAATCCTGAGACCCTTCCTATAGCATGAGATGTGATATCTCAATGCTTCTAATACCAAACCTGAGATCCTTCCTATAACATGAGATGTGATATCCAAATCCTTCCCCTTCCAAACCTGAGACCCTCCCTTTAGCATGAGATGTGATATCCAACTCCTTCCCATTCCATTCCTGAGACCCTTCTGATAGCATGAGATGTGATATCTCAATGCCTCTAATACCAAACCTGAGATCCTACCTCTAACATGAAATGTGATATCCAACTCTTTCCCCTTCCAAACCTGAGAGCCTTCCTATAGCATGAGATGTGATATCCAAGTCCTTCCCATTCCAATCCTGAGACCCTTCCTATAGCTTGAGATGTGATATCCAACTCCTTCCCATTCCAATTCTGAGACCATTCCTATACTATGAGACTTGATATCTCAATGCTTCTAATACCAAACCTGAGACCCGTAATATAACATGAGATGTGATATCCAAATCCTTCCCCTTCCAAACCTTAGACCCTTCCTTTATCATGAGATGTGATATCCAACTCCTTCCCATTCCAATCCTGAGACCCTTCCGATATCATGAGATGTGATATCTCAAAGCTTCTAATATCAAACTTGAGACCCTCCCTATAGCATGAGATGTGATATCCAAGTCCTTCCCATTCCAATCCTGAGACCCTTCCTATAGCATGAGATGTGATATCTCAATGCTTCTAATACCAAACCTGAGACCCTTCCTATAACATGAGATGGGAATATCCAACTCCTTCCCATTCCAATCCTGAGACCCTTCCGATAGCAGAGATGTGATATCTCAATGCTTATACCAAACCTGAGATCCTTCCTATAACATGAGATGTGATATCCAACTCCTTCCCATTCCAATCCTGAGACACTTCCTATAGCATGAGATGTGATATCTCACTGCTTATACCAAACCTGAGACCCTTCCCATAGCATGAGATGTGATATCCAACTCCTTCCCATTCCAATCCTGAGACCCTTCCGATAGCAGAGATGTGATATCTCAATGCTTCTAATACCAAACCTGAGACTCTTCCTATAACATGAGATGGGATATCCAACTCCTTCCCATTCCAATCTTGAGACCCTTTTGATAGCAGAGATGTGATATCTCAATGTTTATACCAAACCTGAGACCCTTCCTACGGCATGAGATGTCATATTCAACTCCTTCCCATTCCAATCCTGAGACCCTTCCTATAGCATGAGATGTGATATCCAACTCCTTCCCATTCCAATCCTGAGACCCTTCCTATAGCATGAGATGTGATGTCTCAATGCTTCTAATACCAAACCTGAGATCCTTCCTATAACATGAGATGTGATATCCAACTCCTTCCATTCCAATCCTGGACCCTTCCTATAGCATGAGATGTGATATCTCAATGCTTATACCAAACCTGAGACCCTTCCTATAGCATGAGATGTGATATCCAACTCCTTCCCATTCCAATTCTGAGACCCTTCCTATACTATGAGACTTGATATCTCAATGCTTCTAATACCAAACCTGAGACCCGTAATATAACATGAGATGTGATATCCAAATCCTTCCCCTTCCAAACCTTAGACCCTTCCTTTATCATGAGATGTGATATCCAACTCCTTCCCATTCCAATCCTGAGACCCTTCCGATATCATGAGATGTGATATCTCAAAGCTTCTAATATCAAACTTGAGACCCTCCCTATAGCATGAGATGTGATATCCAAGTCCTTCCCATTCCAATCCTGAGACCCTTCCTATAGCATGAGATGTGATATCTCAATGCTTCTAATACCAAACCTGAGATCCTTCCTATAACATGAGATGTGATATCCAAATCCTTCCCCTTCCAAACCTGAGACCCTCCCTTTAGCATGAGATGTGATATCCAACTCCTTCCCATTCCATTCCTGAGACCCTTCTGATAGCATGAGATGTGATATCTCAATGCCTCTAATACCAAACCTGAGATCCTACCTCTAACATGAAATGTGATATCCAACTCTTTCCCCTTCCAAACCTGAGAGCCTTCCTATAGCATGAGATGTGATATCCAAGTCCTTCCCATTCCAATCCTGAGACCCTTCCTATAGCTTGAGATGTGATATCCAACTCCTTCCCATTCCAATTCTGAGACCCTTCCTATACTATGAGACTTGATATCTCAATGCTTCTAATACCAAACCTGAGACCCGTAATATAACATGAGATGTGATATCCAAATCCTTCCCCTTCCAAACCTTAGACCCTTCCTTTATCATGAGATGTGATATCCAACTCCTTCCCATTCCAATCCTGAGACCCTTCCGATATCATGAGATGTGATATCTCAAAGCTTCTAATATCAAACTTGAGACCCTCCCTATAGCATGAGATGTGATATCCAAGTCCTTCCCATTCCAATCCTGAGACCCTTCCTATAGCATGAGATGTGATATCTCAATGCTTATACCAAACCTGAGACCCTTCCTATAGCATGAGATGAGATATCCAACTGCTTCCCATTCCAAACCTGAGACCCTTCCTATAGCATGAGATGTGATATCTCTATGCTTCTAATACCAAACCTGAGATCCTTCCTCTAACATGAAATGTGATATCCAACTCCTTCCCTTTCCAAACCTAAGAGCCTATCTATAGCATGAGATGTGATATCCAAGTCCTTCACATTCCAACCCTTAGACCCTTCCTACAGCATGAGATGTGATATCTCAATGCTTATACCAAATCTGAGACCCTTCCTATAGCATGACATGTGATATCCAATTCCTTCCCATTCCAATCCTGAGACCCTTCCTCTAGCATGAGATGTGATATCTCAATGCTTATACCAAACTTGAGAGCCTACCTATAGCATGAGATGTGATATCCAAGTCCATCCCATTCCAATCCTTAGACCCTTCCTACAGCATGCGATGTGATATCTCAATGATTCTAATACCAAACCAGAGACTCTTCCTATAACATGAGATGGGATATCCAACTCCTTCCCATTCCAATCCTGAGCCGCTTCCGATAGCAGAGATGTGATATCTCAATGCTTATACCAAACCTGAGACCCTTCCTATAACATGAGATGTGATATCCAACTCCTTCCCGTTCCAAACCTGAGACACTAACTATAGCATATGTGATATCCAACTCCTTCCCATTCCAATCCTGAGACCCTTCCTATAGCAAGAGATGTGATATCCAAATCCTTCCCATTCCAATCCTGAGACCCTTCCTATAACATGAGATGTGATATCCAACTCCTTCCCATTCCAACCTGAGACACTTCCTATAGCATGAGAAGGGATATCCAACTCCTACCCATTCCAATCCTGAGACCCTTCCTATAGCAAGAGATGTGATATCCAAATCCTTCCCATTCCAATCCTGAGACCCTTCCTATAACATGAGATGTGATATCCAACTCCTTCCCATTCCAACCTGAGACACTTCCTATAGCATGAGAAGGGATATCCAACTCCTTCCCAATCCAATCCTGAGACCCTTCCGATAGCAGAGATGTGATATCTCAATGCTTATACCAAACCTGAGACCCTTCCTTTGGCATGAGATGTGATATCCAACTCCTTGCCATTCAAATCCTGAGACCCTTCCTATAGCATGAGAAGGGATATCCAACTCCTTCCCAATCCAATCCTGAGACCCTTCCGATAGCAGAGACGTGATATCTCAATGCTTCTACCAAACCTGAGACCCTTCCTTTAGCATGAGATGTGATATCCAAATCCTTCACATTCCAATCCTGAGACCCTTCCTCTAGCATGAGATGTGATATCTCAATGCTTCTAATACCAAACCTGAGATCCTTCCTATAACATGAGATGTGATATCCAATTCCTTCCCATTCCAAACCTGAGACCCTTCCTATTGGATGAGATGTGATATCCAACTCCTTCCCATTCCAACCCTGAGACCCTTCCTATAGCATGAGATGTGATGTCTCAATGCTTCTAATACCAAACCTGAGATCCTTCCTATAGCATGAGATGTGATATCCAACTCCTTCCATTCCAATCCTGAGCCGCTTCCGATAGCAGAGATGTGATATCTCAATGCTTATACCAAACCTGAGACCCTTCCTATAACATGAGATGTGATATCCAACTCCTTCCCGTTCCAAACCTGAGACACTAACTATAGCATATGTGATATCCAACTCCTTCCCATTCCAATCCTGAGACCCTTCCTATAGCAAGAGATGTGATATCCAAATCCTTCCCATTCCAATCCTGAGACCCTTCCTATAACATGAGATGTGATATCCAACTCCTTCCCATTCCAACCTGAGACACTTCCTATAGCATGAGAAGGGATATCCAACTCCTACCCATTCCAATCCTGAGACCCTTCCTATAGCAAGAGATGTGATATCCAAATCCTTCCCATTCCAATCCTGAGACCCTTCCTATAACATGAGATGTGATATCCAACTCCTTCCCATTCCAACCTGAGACACTTCCTATAGCATGAGAAGGGATATCCAACTCCTTCCCAATCCAATCCTGAGACCCTTCCGATAGCAGAGATGTGATATCTCAATGCTTATACCAAACCTGAGACCCTTCCTTTGGCATGAGATGTGATATCCAACTCCTTGCCATTCAAATCCTGAGACCCTTCCTATAGCATGAGAAGGGATATCCAACTCCTTCCCAATCCAATCCTGAGACCCTTCCGATAGCAGAGACGTGATATCTCAATGCTTCTACCAAACCTGAGACCCTTCCTTTAGCATGAGATGTGATATCCAAATCCTTCACATTCCAATCCTGAGACCCTTCCTCTAGCATGAGATGTGATATCTCAATGCTTCTAATACCAAACCTGAGATCCTTCCTATAACATGAGATGTGATATCCAATTCCTTCCCATTCCAAACCTGAGACCCTTCCTATTGGATGAGATGTGATATCCAACTCCTTCCCATTCCAACCCTGAGACCCTTCCTATAGCATGAGATGTGATGTCTCAATGCTTCTAATACCAAACCTGAGATCCTTCCTATAGCATGAGATGTGATATCCAACTCCTTCCATTCCAATCCTGAGACCCTTCCTATAGCATGAGATGTGATATCTCAATGCTTCTAATACCAAACCTGAGATCCTTCCTATAACATGAGATGTGATATCCAACTCCTTCCCGTTCCAAACCTGAGACACTAACTATAGCATATGTGATATCCAACTCCTTCCCATTCCAAACATGAGACCCTTCCTATAGCAAGAAAGTAATATCCAACTCCTACCCATTCCAATCCTGAGACCCTTCCTATAGCAAGAGATGTGATATCCAAATCCTTCCCATTCCAATCCTGAGACCCTTCCTATAACATGAGATGTGATATCCAACTCCTTCCCATTCCAACCTGAGACACTTCCTATAGCATGAGAAGGGATATCCAACTCCTTCCCAATCCAATCCTGAGACCCTTCCGATAGCAGAGATGTGATATCTCAATGCTTATACCAAACCTGAGACCCTTCCTATGGCATGAGATGTGATATCCAACTCCTTGCCATTCAAATCCTGAGACCCTTCCTATAGCATGAGAAGGGATATCCAACTCCTTCCCAATCCAATCCTGAGACCCTTCCGATAGCAGAGACGTGATATCTCAATGCTTCTACCAAACCTGAGACCCTTCCTTTAGCATGAGATGTGATATCCAAATCCTTCACATTCCAATCCTGAGACCCTTCCTATAGCATGAGATGTGATATCTCAATGCTTCTAATACCAAACCTGAGATCCTTCCTATAACATGAGATGTGATATCCAATTCCTTCCTATTCCAAACCTGAGACCCTTCCTATTGGATGAGATGTGATATCCAACTCCTTCCCATTCCAACCCTGAGACCCTTCCTATAGCATGAGATGTGATGTCTCAATGCTTCTAATACCAAACCTGAGATCCTTCCTATAACATGAGATGTGATATCCAACTCCTTCCATTCCAATCCTGAGACCCGTCCTATAGCATGAGATGTGATATCTCAATGCTTATACCAAACCTGAGACCCTTCCTATAGCATGAGATGTGATATCCAACTGCTTCCCATTCCAATCCTGAGACCCTTCCTATAGCATGAGATGTGATATCTCAATGCTTCTAATACCAAACCTGAGATCCTTCCTATAACATGAGATGTGATATCCAAATCCTTCCCCTTCCAAACCTGAGACCCTCCCTTTAGCATGAGATGTGATATCCAACTCCTTCCCATTCCATTCCTGAGACCCTTCTGATAGCATGAGATGTGATATCTCAATGCCTCTAATACCAAACCTGAGATCCTACCTCTAACATGAAATGTGATATCCAACTCTTTCCCCTTCCAAACCTGAGAGCCTTCCTATAGCATGAGATGTGATATCCAAGTCCTTCCCATTCCAATCCTGAGACCCTTCCTATAGCTTGAGATGTGATATCCAACTCCTTCCCATTCCAATTCTGAGACCCTTCCTATACTATGAGACTTGATATCTCAATGCTTCTAATACCAAACCTGAGACCCGTAATATAACATGAGATGTGATATCCAAATCCTTCCCCTTCCAAACCTTAGACCCTTCCTTTATCATGAGATGTGATATCCAACTCCTTCCCATTCCAATCCTGAGACCCTTCCGATATCATGAGATGTGATATCTCAAAGCTTCTAATATCAAACTTGAGACCCTCCCTATAGCATGAGATGTGATATCCAAGTCCTTCCCATTCCAATCCTGAGACCCTTCCTATAGCATGAGATGTGATATCTCAATGCTTATACCAACCTGAGACCCTTCCTATAGCATGAGATGTGATATCCAACTGCTTCCCATTCCAATCCTGAGACCCTTCCTAGAGCATGAGATGTGATATCTCTATGCTTCTAATACCAAACCTGAGATCCTTCCTCTAACATGAAATGTGATATCCAACTCCTTCCCTTTCCAAACCTAAGAGCCTATCTATAGCATGAGATGTGATATCCAAGTCCTTCACATTCCAACCCTTAGACCCTTCCTACAGCATGCAATATGATATCTCAATGATTCTAATAACAAACCTGAGACCCGTCCTATAACATGAGATGGGATATCCAACTCCTTCCCATTCCAATCCTGAGACTCTTCCGATAGCAGAGATGTGATATCTCAATGCTTATACCAAACCTGAGACCCTTCCTATAACATGAGATGTGATATCCAAATCCTTCCCGTTCCAAACCTGAGACCCTTCCTTTGGCATGAGATGTGATATCCAGCTCCTTCCCATTCCAATCCTGAGACACTTCCGATAGCATGAGATGTGATATCTCAATGCTTCTAATATCAAAACTGAGACCCTCCCTATAGCATGATATGTGATATCTAAGTCCTTCCCATTCCAATCCTGAGACCCTCCCTATAGCATGAGATGTGATATCCAACTCCTTCCCATTCCAATCCTGAGACCCTTCCTATAGCATGAGATATGATATCTCAATACTTCTAATACCAAACGTGAGATCCTTCCGATAACATGAGATGTGATATCCAAATCCTTCCCCTTCCAAACCTGAGACCCTCCCTTTAGCATAAGATGTGATATCCAACACCTTCCTATTCCAATCCTGAGACTCTTCTGATAGCATGAGATGTGATATCTCAATGCTTCTAATACCAAACCTGAGATCCTTCCGATAGCATGAGATGTGATATCTCAATGCTTCTAATACCAAACCTGAGATCCTTCCTATAACATGAGATGTGATATCCAAATCCTTCCCCTTCCAAACCTGAGACCCTCCCTTTAGCATGAGATGTGATATCCAACTCCTTCCCATTCCATTCCTGAGACCCTTCTGATAGCATGAGATGTGATATCTCAATGCCTCTAATACCAAACCTGAGATCCTACCTCTAACATGAAATGTGATATCCAACTCTTTCCCCTTCCAAACCTGAGAGCCTTCCTATAGCATGAGATGTGATATCCAAGTCCTTCCCATTCCAATCCTGAGACCCTTCCTATAGCTTGAGATGTGATATCCAACTCCTTCCCATTCCAATTCTGAGACCCTTCCTATACTATGAGACTTGATATCTCAATGCTTCTAATACCAAACCTGAGACCCGTAATATAACATGAGATGTGATATCCAAATCCTTCCCCTTCCAAACCTTAGACCCTTCCTTTATCATGAGATGTGATATCCAACTCCTTCCCATTCCAATCCTGAGACCCTTCCGATATCATGAGATGTGATATCTCAAAGCTTCTAATATCAAACTTGAGAGCCTCCCTATAGCATGAGATGTGATATCCAAGTCCTTCCCATTCCAATCCTGAGACCCTTCCTATAGCATGAGATGTGATATCTCAATGCTTCTAATACCAAACCTGAGACCCTTCCTATAACATGAGATGGGAATATCCAACTCCTTCCCATTCCAATCCTGAGACCCTTCCGATAGCAGAGATGTGATATCTCAATGCTTATACCAAACCTGAGATCCTTCCTATAACATGAGATGTGATATCCAACTCCTTCCCATTCCAATCCTGAGACACTTCCTATAGCATGAGATGTGATATCTCACTGCTTATACCAAACCTGAGACCCTTCCCATAGCATGAGATGTGATATCCAACTCCTTCCCATTCCAATCCTCAGACCCTTCCTATAGCATGAGATGTGATATCTCAATGCTTCTAATATCAAACTTGAGACCCTACCTATAGCATGAGATGTGATATCCAAGTCCTTCCCATTCCAATCCTGAGACACTTCCTATAGCATGAGATGTGATATCTCAATGCTTCTAATACCAAACCTGAGACTCTTCCTATAACATGAGATGGGATATCCAACTCCTTCCCATTCCAATCCTGAGACCCTTTTGATAGCAGAGATGTGATATCTCAATGTTTATACCAAACCTGAGACCCTTCCTAAGGCATGAGATGTCATATTCAACTCCTTCCCATTCCAATCCTGAGACCCTTCCTATAGCATGAGATGTGATATCCAACTCCTTCCCATTCCAATCCTGAGACCCTTCCTATAGCATGAGATGTGATGTCTCAATGCTTCTAATACCAAACCTGAGATCCTTCCTATAACATGAGATGTGATATCCAACTCCTTCCATTCCAATCCTGGACCCTTCCTATAGCATGAGATGTGATATCTCAATGCTTATACCAAACCTGAGACCCTTCCTATAGCATGAGATGTGATATCCAACTCCTTCCCATTCCAATCCTGAGACCCTTCCTATAGCCTGAGATGTGATATCTCAATGCCTCTAATACCAAACCTGAGATCCTTCCTCTAACATGAAATGTGATATCCAACTCCTTCACTTTCCAAACCTGAGAGCCTATCTATAGCATGAGATGTGATATCAAAGTCCTTCCCATTCCAATCCTTAGACCCTTCCTACAGCATGCAATATGATATCTCAATGATTCTAATAAAAAACCTGAGACCCGTCCTATAACATGAGATGGGATATCCAACTCCTTCCCATTCCAATCCTGAGACACTTCCGATAGCAGAGATGTGATATCTCAATGTTTATACCAAACCTGAGACCCTTCCTATAACATGAGATGTGATATCCAACTCCTTCCCGTTCCAAACCTGAGACCCTTCCTTTAGCATGAGATGTGATATCCAGCTCCTTCCCATTCCAATCCTGAGACACTTCCGATAGCATGAGATGTGATATCTCAATGCTTCTAATATCAAAACTGAGACCCTCCCTATAGCATGATATGTGATATCTAAGTCCTTCCCATTCCAATCCTGAGACCCTTCCTATAGCATGAGATGTGATATCTCAATGCTTCTACCAAACCTGAGACCCTTCCTTTAGCATGAGATGTGATATCCAACTCCTTCCCATTCCAATCCTGAGACCCTTCCTATAGCATGAGAGGTGATATCTCAATACCTCTAATACCAAACCTGAGATCCTTCCGATAACATGAGATGTGATATCTCAATACTTCTAATACCAAACCTGAGATCCGTCCTATAACATGAGATGTGATATCCAAATCCTTCCCCTTCCAAACCTGAGACCCGCCCTTTAGCATGAGATGTGATATCCAACTCCTTCCCATTCCAATCCTGAGACCCTTCTGATAGCATAAGATATGATATCTCAATGCTTCTATACAAAACCTGAAATCCTTCCGATAGCATGAGATGTGATATCTCAATACTTCTAATACCAAACCTGAGATCCTTCCTATAACATGAGATGTGATATCCAAATCCTTATCTTCCAAACCTGAGACCCTCCCTTTAGCATGAGATGTGATATCCAACTCCTTCACATTCCAATCCTGAGACTCTTCTGATAGCATAAGATATGATATCTCAATGCTTCTATACCAAACCTGAGATCCTTCTGATAGCATGAGATGTGATATCTCAATACTTCTAATACCAAACCTGAGATCCTACCTCTAACATGAAATGTGATATCCAACTCTTTCCCCTTGCAAACCTGAGAGCCTTCCTATAGCATGAGATGTGATATCCAAGTCCTTCCTATTCCAATCCTGAGACCCTTCCTATAACATGAGATGTGATACCCAACTCCTTCCCATTCCAACCTGAGACCCTTCCTATAGCATGAGATGGGATATCCAACTCCTTCCAAATCCAATCCCGATACCCTTCCGATAGCATGAGATCTGATATCCCAATGCTTCTACCAAACCTGAGACCCATACTATGGCATGAGGTGTGATATCAAACTCCTTCCCATTCTAATCCTGAGACCCTTCCTATAGCTTGAGATGTGATATCCAACTCCTTCCCATTCCAATTCTGAGACCCTTCCTATACCATGAGACTTGATATCTCAATGCTTCTAATACCAAACCTGAGATACTTCCTATAACATGAGATGTGATATCCAAATCCTTCCCCTTCCGAACCTGAGACCCTCCCTTTAGCATGAGATGTGATATCCAACTCCTTCTCATTCCAATCCTGATACCCTTCTGATAGCATGAGATGTGATATCTCAATGCCTCTAATACCAAACCTGAGATCCTACCTCTAACATGAAATGTGATATCCAACTCCTTCCCTTTCCAAACCTGAGAGCCTTCCTACAGCATGAGATGTGATATCCAAGTCCTTCCCATTCCAATCCTGAGACCCTTCCTATAACATGAGATGTCATATCCAACTCCTTCCCATTCCAACCTGATACCCTTCCTATAGCATGAGATGGGATATCCAACTCCTTCCAAATCCAATCCTGATACCCTTCCGATAGCATGAGATGTGATATCCCAATGCTTCTACAAAACCTGATACCCATACCGTGGCATGAGATGTGATATCAAACTCCCGTCCCATACCATGAGACTTGATATCTCAATGCTTCTAATACCAAACCTGAGACCGGTCCAATAACATGAGATGTGATATCCAAATCCTTCCCCTTCCAAACCTTAGACAATTCCTTTATCATGAGATGTGATATCCAAGTCCTTCCCATTCCATTCCTGAGACCCTTCCTATAGCATGAGATGTGATATCTCAATGCTTCTAATACCAAACCTGAGACCCTTCCTATAACATGAGATGTGATATCCAAGTCCTTCCCATTTCAATCCTGAGACCCTTCCTATAGCATGAGATGTGATATCTCAATGCTTCTAATACCAAACCTGAGACCCTTCCTATAACATGAATTCTGATATCCAAGTCCTTCCCATTCCAATCCTGAGACCCTTCCAATAGCAGAGATGTGATATCTCAATGCTTCTAATATCAAACCTGAGACCTGTCCTATAACATGAGATGGGATATCCAACTCCTTCCCGTTCCAAACCTGATACCCTTCCTATAGCATGAGATGTGATATCCAATTCCTTCCCATCCCAATCCTGAGACACCTCCGATAGCAGAGATGTGATATCTCAATGCTTATACCAAACCTGAGACTCTTCCTATAACATGAGATCTGATATCTAACTCCTTTCCGTTCCAAACTGAGACCCTTCCTATAGCATGAGATGTGATATCCAACTCCTTCCCGTTCCAAACCTGATACCCTTCCTATAGCATGAGATGTGATATCCAATTCCTTCCCATCCCAATCCTGAGACACCTCCGATAGCAGAGATGTGATATCTCAATGCTTATACCAAACCTGAGACTCTTCCTATAACATGAGATGTGATATCTAACTCCTTTCCGTTCCAATCCTGAGACCCTTCCTATAGCATGAGATGTGATATCTCAATGCTTATACCAAATCTGAGACCCTTCCTATTGCATGAGATGTGATATCCAACTCCTTCCCATTCCAATCCTGAGACCCTTCCTATAGCATGAGATGTGATATCTCAATGCTTCTAATACCAAACCTGAGATCCTTCCTATAACAAGAGATGTGATATCCAACTCCTTCCCATTCCAATCCTGAGACCCTTATGATAGCATGAGATGTGATATCTCAATGCCTCTAATACCAAACCTGAGATACTTCCGATAGCATGAGATGTGATATCTCAATGCTTCTAATACCAAACCTGAGATCCTTCCTATAACATGAGATGTGATTTCCAAATCCTTCCCCTTCCAAACCTGAGACCCTCCCTTTAGCATGAGATGTGATATACAACTCCTTCCCATTCCAATCCTGAGACCCTTCCTATAGCATGATATGTGAAATCTCAATGCTTCTACCAAAACTGAGACCCTTCCTTTAGCATGAGATGTGATATCCAACTCCTTCCCATTCCAATCCTGAGACCAGTCCTATAGCATGAGATGTGATATCTCAATGCTTCTAATACCAAACCTGAGATCCTTCCTATAACATGAGATGTGATATCCAACTCCTTCCCATTCCAATCCTGAGACCCTTCCTATAGCATAAGATGTGATATCTCAATGCTTCTAATACCAAACCTGAGATCCTTCCGATAGCATGAGATGTGATATCTCAATGCTTCTAATACCAAACCTGAGATACTTCCTATAACATGAGATGTGATATCCAAATCCTTCCCCTTCTGAACCTGAGACCCTCCCTTTAGCACGAGATGTGATATCCAACTCCTTCTCATTCCAATCCTGATACCCTTCTGATAGCATGAGATGTGATATCTCAATGCCTCTAATACCAAACCTGAGATCCTACCTCTAACATGAAATGTGATATCCAACTCCTTCCCTTTCCAAACCTGAGAGCCTTCCTACAGCATGAGATGTGATATCCAAGTCCTTCCCATTCCAATCCTGAGACCCTTCCTATAACATGAGATGTCATATCCAACTCCTTCCCATTCCAACCTGATACCCTTCACATAGCATGAGATGGGATATCCAACTCCTTCCAAATCCAATCCTGATACCCTTCCGATAGCATGAGATGTGATATCCCAATGCTTCTACAAAACCTGATACCCATACCATGGCATGAGATGTGATATCAAACTCCCGTCCCATACCATGAGACTTGATATCTCAATGCTTCTAATACCAAACCTGAGACCGGTTCAATAACATGAGATGTGATATCCAAATCCTTCCCCTTCCAAACGTTAGACCCTTCCTTTATCATGAGATGTGATATCCAAGTCCTTCCCATTCCATTCCTGAGACCCTTCCTATAGCATGAGATGTGATATCTCAATGCTTCTAATATCAAAACTGAGACCCTCCCTATAGCATGATATGTGATATCTAAGTCCTTCCCATTCCAATCCTGAGACCCTTCCTATAGCATGCGATTTGATATCTCAATGCTTCTACCAAACCTGAGACCCTTCCTTTAGCATGAGATGTGATATCCAGCTCCTTCCCATTCCAAACCTGAGACACTTCCGATAGCATGAGATGTGATATCTCAATACTTCTAATATCAAAACTGAGACCCTCCCTATAGCATGATATGTGATATCTAAGTCCTTCCCATTCCAATCCTGAGACCCTTCCTATAGCATGAGATGTGATATCTCAATGCTTCTACCAAACCTGAGACCCTTCCTTTAGCATGAGATGTGATATCCAACTCCTTCCCATTCCAATCCTGAGACCCTTCCTATAGCATGAGATGTGATATCTCAATACTTCTAATACCAAACCTGAGATCCTTCCGATAACATGAGATGTGATATCCAAATCCTTCCCCTTCCAAACCTGGAACCCTCCCTTTAGTATGAGATGTGATATCCAACTCCTTCCCATTCCAATCCTGAGACCATTCTGATAGCATGAGATGTGATATCTCAATGCTTCTAATACCAAACCTGAGATCCTTCCTATAACATGAGATGTGATATCCAAATCCTTCCCCTTCCAAACCTGAGACCCTCCCTTTAGCATGAGATGTGATATCCAACTCCTTCCCATTCCAATCCTGAGACCCTTCTGATAGCATGAGATGTGTTATCTCAATGCCTCTAATACCAAACCTGAGATCCTACCTCTAACATGAAATGTGATATCCAACTCTTTCCCCTTCCAAACCTGAGAGCCTTCCTATAGCATGAGATGTGATATCCAAGTCCTTCCCATTCCAATCATGAGACCCTTCCTATAACATGAGATGGGATATCCAACTCCTTCCCATTCCAATCCTGAGACCCTTCCTATAGCAGAGATGTGATATCTCAATGCTTATACCAAACCTGAGACCCTTCCTACGGCATGAGATGTCATATACAACTCCTTCCCATTCCAATCCTGAGACCCTTCCTATAGCATGAGATGTGATGTCTCAATGCCGGTCAAGTGGCACAGCGAGTAGAGCGCTCGCTTTGACATCCGTGCAGAGCCTGCTAACGCAGGTTCGAATCCCGGCAGGGCCAATCTCAGCCTTTCATCCTTCCGAGGTCGATAAATGAGCACCACACACCGTGGGTAATAATAAGCAGCGCTCAGATACCTGAGGGTTTGTAGCGCTATATAAAAGCCTAATTATTATTATTATTTTATTATTAATGCTTCTAATACCAAACCTGAGATCCTTCCTATAACATGAGATGTGATATCCAACTCCTTCCCATTCCAATCCTGAGACCCTTCCTATAGCATGAGATGTGATATCTCAATGCTTATACCAAACCTGAGACCCTTCCTATAGCATGAGATGTGATATCCAACTCCTTCCCATTCCAATCCTGAGACCCTTCCTATAGCATGAGATGTGATATCCAACGCCTTCCCTTTCCAAACCTGAGAGCCTACCTATAGAATGAGATGTGATATCCAAGTCCTTCCCATTCCAATCCTTAGACCCTTCCTACAGCATGCAATATGATATCTCAATGATTCTAATAACAAACCTGAGACCCATCCTATAACATGAGATGGGATATCCAACTTCTTCCCATTCCAATCCTGAGGCACTTCCGATAGCAGAGATGTGATATCTCAATGCTTCTATCAAACCTGAGACGCTTCCTACAACATGAGATGTGATATCCAACTCCTTCCCGTTCCAAACCTGAGACCCTTCCTATACCATATGTGATATCCAACTCCTTCCCATTCCAAACATGAGACCCTTCCTATAGCAAGAATGTAATATCCAACTCCTTCCCATTCCAATCCTGAGACCATTCCTATAGCATGAGATGTGATATCTCAATGCTTCTAATACCAAACCTGAGATCCTTCCTATGACATGAGATGTGATATCCAATTCCTTCCCATTCCAAACCTGAGACCCTTCCTACAACATGCAATGTGATATCTCAATGCTTCTAATACCAAACCTGAGACCAGTCCTATAACATGAAATGGGATATCCAACTCCTTCCCGTTCCAAACCTGAGACCCTTGCTATAGCATGAGATGTGATATCTCAATGCTTCTAATGCCAAACCTGAGATCCTTCCGATAGCATGAGATGTGATATCTCAATGCTTCTAATACCAAACCTGAGATCCTTCCGATAGCATGAGATGTGATATCTCAATGCTTCTAATACCAATCCTGAGATCCTTCCTATAACATGAGATGTGATATCCAAATCCTTCCCCTTTCAAACCTGAGACCCTCCCTTTAGCATGAGGTCTCAGGTTTGTTATTAGAAGCATTGAGATATCACATCTCATGCTATAGGAAGGGTCTCAGGATTGGAATGGGAAGGACTTGGATGTCACATCTCATGCTATAGGGAGGGTCTCAAGTTTGATATTAGAAGCATTGAGATAACAAATCTCATGATATCGGAAGGGTCTCAGGATTGGAATGGGAAGGAGTTGGATATCACATCTCATGATAAAGGAAGAGTCTAAGGTTTGGAAGGGGAAGGATTTGGATATCACATCTCATGTTATAGGACGGGTCTCAGGTTTGGTATTAGAAGCATTGAGATATCAAGTCTCATGGTATAAGAAGGGTCTCAGAATTGGAATGGGAAGGAGTTGGATATCACATCTCAAGCTATAGGAAGCGTCTCAGGATTGGAATGGGAAGGAGTTTGATATCACATCTCATGCCATAGTATGGTTCTCAGGTTTGGTAGAAGCATTGGGATATCACATCTCATGCTATCGGAAGGGTATCAGTATTGGATTTGGAAGGAGTTGGATATCCCATCTCATGCTATAGGAAGGGTCTCAGGTTGGAATTGGAAGGAGTTGGATATCATATCTCATGCTATAGGAAGGTTCTCAGGTTTGGAAAGGGAAGGAGTTGGATATCACATTTCATGTTAGAGGAAGGATCTCAGGTTTGGTATTAGAGGCCTTGAGATATCACATCTCATGCTATCGGAAGGGTCACAGGATTGGAATGGGAAGGAGTTGGATATCACATCTCAAGCTATAGGAAGGGTCTCAGGTTTGGTATAAGCATTGAGATATCACATCTCATGCTATAGGAAGGGTCTCTGGATTGGAATGGGAAGAAGTTGGATATCACATCTCATGCTATAGGAAGGGTCTCAGGTTTGGTATAAGCATTGAGATATCACATCTCATGCTATAGGAAGGGTCTCAGGATTGGAATGGGAAGGAGTTGTATATGACATCTCATGCCATAGGAAGGGTCTCAGGTTTCGTATAAGCATTGAGATATCACATCACATGCTATAGGAAGGGTCTCAGGATTGGAATGGGAAGGACTTGGATATCACATCTCATGCTATAGGCAGGGTCTCAGGTTTGGAAAGGGAAGGAGATGGATATCACATTTCATGTTAGAGGTAGGATCTCAGGCTTGGTATTAGAGGCATTGAGATATCACATCTCATGCTATCAGAAGGGTCTCTGGATTGGAATGGGAAGAAGTTGGATATCACATCTCATGCTAAAGGGAGGGTCTCAGGTTTGGAAGGGGAAGGATTTGGAAATCACATCTCATATTATAGGAAGGATCTCAGGTTTGGTATTAGAAGCATTGAGATATCACATCTCATGCTATCGGAAGGATCTCAGGTTTGGTATAAGAGGCATTGAGATATCACATCTCATGCTATCATAAGGGTATCAGGATTGGAATGGGAAGGAGTTGGATATCACATCTCATGTTATAGGAAGGATCTCAGGTTTGGTATTAGAAGCATTGAGACATCACATCTCATGCTATAGGAAGGGTCTCAGGATTGAAATGGGAAGGAGTTGGATATCACATCTCATGCTATAGGAAGGGTCTCAGATTTGGTATAAGCATTGAGATATCACATCTCATGCTATAGGAAGGGTCTCAGGATTGGAATGGGAAGGAGTTGTATATGACATCTCAGGCCATAGGAAGGGTCTCAGGTTTGATATAAGCATTGAGATATCACATCTCTGCTATCGGAAGGGTCTCAGGATTGGAATGGGAAGGAGTTGGATATCCCATCTGAGTTGGATATCCCATCTCATGTTATAGGAAGGGTCTCAGGTTTGGTATTAGAAGCATTGAGATATCACATCTCATGCTATAGGAAGGGTCTCAGGATTGGAATGGGGAGGACTTGGATGTCACATCTCATGCTATAGGGAGGGTCTCAGGTTTGATATTAGAAGCATTGAGATAACAAATCTCATGATATCGGAAGGGTCTCAGGATTGGAATGGGAAGGAGTTGGATATCACATCTCATGATAAAGGAAGGGTCTAAGGTTTGGAAGGGGAAGGATTTGGATATCACATCTCATGTTATAGGACGGGTCTCAGGTTTGGTATTAGAAGCATTGAGATATCAAGTCTCATGGTATAGGAAGGGTCTCAGAATTGGAATGGGAAGAAATTGGATATCACATCTCAAGCTTTAGGAAGGGTCTCAGGGTTGGAATGGGAAGGAGTTTGATATCACATATCATGCCATAGTATGGGTCTCAGATTTGGTAGAAGCATTGGGATATCACATCTCATGCTATCGGAATGGTATCAGTATTGGATTTGGAAGGAGTTGGATATCCCATCTCATGCTATAGGAAAGGTCTCAGGTTGGAATGGGATGGAGTTGGATATCACATTTCATGTTATAGGAAGGGTCTCAGGTTTGGAATGGGAAGGAGTTGGATATCACATTTCATGTTAGAGGAAGGATCTCAGGTTTGGTATTAGAGGCCTTGAGATATCACATTTCATGTTATAGGAAGGGTCTCAGGTTTGGAATGGGAAGGAATTGGATATCACATCTCATGTTATAGGAAGGATCTCAGGTTTGGTATTAGAACCATTGAGATATCACATCTCATGCTATAGGAAGGGTCTCAGGATTGGAATGCGAAGGATTTGGATATCACATCTCATGCTAAAGGAAGGGTCTCAGGTTTGGTAGAAGCGTTGAGATATCACATCTCTGCTATCGGAAGGGTCTCAGGATTGGATTGGGAAGGAGTTGGATATCCCTTCCCATGCTATAAAAGGGTCTCAGGATTTGAATGGCAAGGAGTTGGATATCACATATCATGCCATAGGAAGGGTCTCAGGTTTGGTATAAGCATTGAGATATCACATCTCTGCTATCGGAAGGGTCTCCGGATTGGATTGCGGAGGAGTTGGATATCCTTTCTCATGCTATAGGAAGTGTCTCAGGTTGGAATGGGAAGGAGTTGGATATCACATCTCTTGTTATAGGAAGGGTCTCAGGATTGGAATTGGAAGGATTTGGATATCACATCTCTTGCTATAGGAAGGGTCTCAGGATTGGAATGGGTAGGAGTTGGATATCACATCTCATGTTAGAGGAAGGATCTCAGGTTTGGTATTAGAGGCCTTGAGATATCACATCTCATGCTATAGGAAGGGTCTCAGGTTTGGTATAAGCATTGAGATATCACATCTCATGCTATAGGAAGGGTCCCAGGATTGGAATGGGAAGGAGTTGTATATGACATCTCATGCCATAAGAAGGGTCTCAGGTTTGGTATAAGCATTGAGATATCACATCACATGCTATAGGAAGGGTCTCAGGATTGGAATGGGAAGGACTTGGATATCACAGCTCATGCTATAGGCAGGGTCTCAGGTCTGGAAAGGGAAGGAGATGGACATCACATTTCATGTTAGAGGTAGGATCTCAGGTTTGGTATTAGAGGCATTGAGATATCACATCTCATGCTATCAGAAGGGTCTCAGGATTGGAATGGGAAGGAGTTGTATATCACATCTCATGCTAAAGGGAGGGTCTCAGGTTTGGAAGGGGAAGGATTTGAATATCACATCACATGTTATAGGAAGGATCTCAGGTTTTGTATTAGAGGCATTGAGATATCACATCTCATGCTATTGGAAGGGTCTCAGGATTGGAATGGGAAGGAGTTGGATATCACATCTCATGCTATAGGAAGGGTCTCAGGTTTGGAACGGGAAGGAGTTGGATATCACATCTCGTGTTATAGGAAGAGTCTCAGGTTTGGTATAAGCATTGAGATATCACATCTCTGCAATTGGAAGTGTCTCAGGATTGGGATGGGAAGGATTTGGATATCACATCTCATGCTATAGGAAGGGTCTCAGGTTTGGAACGGGAAGGAGTTGGATATCACATCTCATGTTATAGGAAGAGTCTCAGGTTTGGTATAAGCATTGAGATATCAAATCTCTGCAATCGGAAGTGTCTCAGGATTGGAACGGGAAGGAGTTGGATATCCCATCTCATGTTATAGGACTGGTCTCAGGTTTGGTATTAGAAGCATTGAGATATCACATCGCATGCTGTAGGAAGGGTCTCAGGTTTGGAATGGGAAGGAATTGGATAGCACATCTCATGTCATAGGAAGGATCTCAGGTTTGGTATTAGAAGCATTGAGATATCACATCTCATGCTATAGGAATGGTCTCAGGATTAGAATGGGAAGGAGTTGGATATTACATTCTTGCTATGGGAAGGGTCTCATGTTTGGAATTGGAAGGAGTTGTATATCACATATGCTATAGGAAGGGTCTCAGGTTTGGAATGGGAAGGAGTTGGATATCACATCTCATGTTATAGGAAGGGTCTCAGGTTGGTATACGCATTGAGATATCACATCTCTGCTATCGGAAGGGTCTCAGGATTGGAATGGGAAGGAGTTGGATATCCCATCTCATGTTATAGGAAGGGTCTCAGGTTTGGTATTAGAAGCATTGAGATATCACATCTCATGCTATAGGAAGGGTCCCAGGATTGGAATGGGAAGGAGTTGTATATGACATCTCATGCCATAAGAAGGGTCTCAGGTTTGGTATAAGCATTGAGATATCACATCACATGCTATAGGAAGGGTCTCAGGATTGGAATGGGAAGGACTTGGATATCACAGCTCATGCTATAGGCAGGGTCTCAGGTCTGGAAAGGGAAGGAGATGGATATCACATTTCATGTTAGAGGTAGGATCTCATGTTTGGTATTAGAGGCATTGAGATATCACATCTCATGCTATCAGAAGGGTCTCAGGATTGGAATGGGAAGGAGTTGTATATCACATCTCATGCTAAAGGGAGGGTCTCAGGTTTGGAAGGGGAAGGATTTGAATATCACATCACATGTTATAGGAAGGATCTCAGGTTTGGTATTAGAGGCATTGAGATATCACATCTCATGCTATTGGAAGGGTCTCAGGATTGGAATGGGAAGGAGTTGGATATCACACCTCATGCTATAGGAAGGGTCTCAGGTTTGGAACGGGAAGGAGTTGGATATCACATCTCGTGTTATAGGAAGAGTCTCAGGTTTGGTATAAGCATTGAGATATCACATCTCTGCAATTGGAAGTGTCTCAGGATTGGGATGGGAAGGATTTGGATATCACATCTCATGCTATAGGAAGGGTCTCAGGTTTGGAACGGGAAGGAGTTGGATATCACATCTCATGTTATAGGAAGAGTCTCAGGTTTGGTATAAGCATTGAGATATCAAATCTCTGCAATCGGAAGTGTCTCAGGATTGGAACGGGAAGGAGTTGGATATCCCATCTCATGTTATAGGACTGGTCTCAGGTTTGGTATTAGAAGCATTGAGATATCACATCGCATGCTGTAGGAAGGGTCTCTGGTTTGGAATGGGAAGGAATTGGATAGCACATCTCATGTCATAGGAAGGATCTCAGGTTTGGTATTAGAAGCATTGAGATATCACATCTCATGCTATAGGAATGGTCTCAGGATTAGAATGGGAAGGAGTTGGATATTACATTCTTGCTATGGGAAGGGTCTCATGTTTGGAATTGGAAGGAGTTGGATATCACATATGCTATAGGAAGGGTCTCAGGTTTGGAATGGGAAGGAGTTGGATATCACATCTCATGTTATAGGAAGGGTCTCAGGTTGGTATACGCATTGAGATATCACATCTCTGCTATCGGAAGGGTCTCAGGATTGGAATGGGAAGGAGTTGGATATCCCATCTCATGTTATAGGAAGGGTCTCAGGTTTGGTATTAGAAGCATTGAGATATCACATCTCATGCTATAGGAAGGGTCTCAGGATTGGAATGGGGAGGGCTTGGATGTCACATCTCATGCTACAGGGAGGGTCTCAAGTTTGATATTAGAAGCATTGAGATAACAAATCTCATGATATCGGAAGGGTCTCAGGATTGGAATGGGAAGGAGTTGGATATCACATCTCATGATAAAGGAAGGGTCTAAGGTTTGGAAGGGGAAGGATTTGGATATCACATCTCATGTTATAGGACGGGTCTCAGGTTTGGTATTAGAAGCATTGAGATATCAAGTCTCATGGTATAGGAAGGGTCTCAGAATTGGAATGGGAAGGAGTTGGATATCACATCTCAAGCTATAGGAAGGGTCTCAGGATTGGAATGGGAAGGCGTTTGATATCACATTTTATGCCATAGTATGGGTCTCAGGTTTGGTAGAAGCATTGGGATATCACATCTCATGCTATTGGAAGGGTATCAGTATTGGATTTGGAAGGAGTTGGATAGCCCATCTCATGCTATAGGAAGGGTCTCAGGTTGGAATGGGAAGGAGTTGGATATCACATTTCATGTTATAGGAAGGGTCTCAGGATTGGAATGGGAAGGACTTGGATATCATATCTCATGCTATAGGAAGGCTCTCAGGTTTGGAAGGGGAAGGAGTTGGATATCACATTTCATGTTAGAGGAAGGATCTCAGGTTTGGTATTAGAGGCCTTGAGATATCACATCTCATGCTATAGGAAGGGTCTCGGGATTGGAATGTTAAGGAGTTCGATATCACATCTCAAGCTATAGGAAGGGTCTCAGGTTTGGTATAAGCATTGAGATATCACATCTCATGCTATAGGAAGGGTCTCAGGATTGGAATGGGAAGGAGTTGGATATCACATCTCATATTATAGGAAAGATCTCAGGTTTGGTATTAGAAGCATTGAGACATCACATCTCATGTTATAGGAAGGGTCTTAGGATTGGAATGGGAAGAAGTTGGATATCACATCTCATGCTATAGGAAGGGTCTCAGGTTTGGTATAAGCATTGAGATATCAGATCTCATGCTATAGGAAGGGTCTCAGGATTGGAATGGGAAGGAGTTGTATATGACATCTCATGCCATAGGAAGGGTCTCAGGTTTGGTATAAGTATTGAGGTATCACATCACATGCTATAGGAAGGGTCTCAGGATTGGAATGGGAAGGACTTGAATATCACATCTCATGCTATAGGCAGGGTCTCAGGTTTGGAAAGGGAAGGAGATGGATATCACATTTCATGTTAGAGGTAGGATCTCAGGTTTGGTATTAGAGGCATTGAGATATCACATCTCATGCTATCAGAAGGGTCTCAGGATTGGAATGGGAAGGAGTTGTATATCACATCTCATGCTAAAGGGATGGTCTCAGGTTTGGTAGGGGAAGGATTTGGAAATCACATCTCATGTTATAGGAAGGATCTCAGGTTTGGTATTAGAAGCATTGAGATATCACATCTCATGCTATCGGAAGTATCTCAGGTTTGGTATTAGAGGCATTGAGATATCACATCTCATGCTATCATAAGGGTCTCAGGATTGGAATGGGAAGGAGTTGGATATCACATCTCATGTTATAGGAAGGATCTCAGGTTTGGTATTAGAAGCATTGAGATATCACATCTCATGCTATAGGAAGGGTCTCAGGATTGGAATGGGAAGGAGGTGGATATCACATCTCATGCTATAGGAAGGGTCTCAGATTTGGTATAAGCATTGAGATATCACATCTCATGCTATAGGAAGGGTCTCAGGAATGGAATGGGAAGGACTTGGATATCACATCTCATGATAAAGGAAGGGTCTAACGTTTGGAAGTGGAAGGTTTTGGATATCACATCTCATGTTATTGGACCGGTCTCAGGTTTGGTATTAGAAGCATTGAGATATCAAGTCTCATGGTATGGGACAGGAGTTTGATATCACATCTCATGCCATGGTATGGGTATCAGGTTTTGTAGAAGCATTGGGATATCACATCTCATGCTATCGGAAGGGTATCAGGATTGGATTTGGAAGGAGTTGGATATCCCATCTCATGCTATAGGAAGGGTATCAGGTTGGAATGGGAAGGAGTTGGATATGACATCTCATGTTATAGGAAGGGTCTCAGGATTGGAATGGGAAGGACTTGGATATCACATCTCATGCTGTAGGAAGGCTCTCAGGTTTGGAAAGGGAAGGAGTTGGATATCACATTTCATGTTAGAGGTAGGATCTCAGGTTTGGTATTAGAGGCATTGAGATATCACATCTCATGCTATCAGAAGGGTATCAGGATTGGAATGAGAAGGAGTTGGATATCACATCTCATGCTAAAGGGAGGGTCTCAAGTTTGATATTAGAAGCTTTGAGATATCACATCTCATGATATCGGAAGGGTCTCAGGATTGGAATGGGAAGGAGTTGGATATCACATCTCATGATAAAGGAAGGGTCTAAGTTTGGAAGGGGAAGGATTTGGATATCACATCTCATGTTATATTACGGGTCTCACGTTTGTATTAGAAGCATTGAGATATCAAGTCTCATAGTATAGGAAGGGTCTCAGAATTGGAATGGGTAGGAGTTGGATATCACATCTCAAGCTATAGGAAGGGTCTCAGGATTGGAATGGGAAGGACTTGGATATCACATCTCATGCTATAGGGAGGGTCTCAAGTTTGATATTAGAAGCTTTGAGATATCACATCTCATGATATCGGAAGGGTCTCAGGATTGGAATGGGAAGGAGTTGGATATCACTTCTCATGATAAAGGAAGGGTCTAAGGTTTGGAAGGGGAAGGATTTGGATATCACATCTCATGTTATATTACGGGTCTCACGTTTGTATTAGAAGCATTGAGATATCAAGTCTCATAGTATAGGAAGGGTCTCAGAATTGGAATGGGAAGGAGTTGGATATCACATCTCAAGCTATAGGAAGGGTCTCAGGATTGGAATGGGAAGGACTTGGATATCACATCTCATGCTATAGGAAGGCTCTCAGGTTTGGAAGGGGAAAGAGTTGGATATCACATTTCATGTTAGAGGTAGGATCTCAGGTTTGGTATTAGAGGCATTGAGACATCACATCTCATGCTATCAGAAGGGTCTCAGGAATGGAATGGGAAGGAGTTGGATATCACATCTCATGCTAAAGGGAGGGTCTCAGGTTTGGAAGGGGAAGGATTTGGATATCAAATCTCATGTTATAGGAAGGATCTCAGGTTTGGTATTAGAAGCATTGAGATATCACATCTCATGCTATCGGAAGGATCTCAGGTTTGGTATTAGAAGCATTGAGATATCACATCTCATGCTATCAGAAGAGTCTCAGGATTGGAATAGGAAGGAGTTGGATATCACATCTCATGCTAAAGGGAGGGTCTCAGGATTGGAAGGGGAAGGATTTGGATATCACATCTCATGTTATCGGAAGGATCTCACGTTTGGTATTAGAAGTATTGAGATATCATATCTCATGCTATAGGAAGGGTCTCAGGATTGGAATGGGAAGGAGTTGGATATCACATCTCATGCTATAGGGAGGGTCTCAGGATTGGAATGGGAAGGACTTAGATATCACATATCATGCTATAGGGAGGGTCTCAGTTTTGATATTAGAAGCATTGAGATATCACATCTCATGCTATAGGAAGTGTCTCAGGATTGGAATGGGAAGGTGCTGGATATCACATCTCATGCTAAAGGAAGGGTCTCAGGTTTGGAACGGGAAGGATTTGGATATCACATCTCATGTTATAGGAAGGGTCTCAGGTTTGGTATAAGCATTGAGATATCACATCTCTGCTATCGAAAGTGTCTCAGGATTGGAATGGGAAGGAGTTGGATATCCCATCTCATGTTATCGGACGGGTCTCAGGTTTGTTATTAGAATCATTGAGATATCATATTGCATGCTGTAGGAAGGGTCTAAGGGTTGGAATGGGAAGGACTTGGATATCACATCTCATGCTATAGATAGGCTCTTAGGTTTGGAAAGGGAAGGAGTTGGATATCACATTTCATGTTAGAGGAAGGATCTCAGGTTTGGTATTAGAAGCATTGAGATATCACATCTCATGCTATAGGAAGGGTCCCAGGATTGGAATGGGAAGCAGTTGGATATCACATCTCATGCTATAGGAAGGGTCTCAGGTTTGGTATAAGCATTGAGATATCACATCTCATGCTATAGGACGGGTCTCAGGATTGGAATGGAAGGAGTTGGCTATCACATCTCATGTTATAGGAAGGATCTCAGGTTTGGTATTAGAAGCATTGAGACATCACATCTCATGCTATAGGAAGGGTCTCAGGGTTGGAATGGGAAGGAGTTGGATATCACATCTCATCCAATAGGAAGGGTCTCAGGTTTGGAATGGGAAGGAATTGGATATCACATCTCATGTTATAGGAAGGATCTCAGGTTTGGTATTAGAAGCATTGAGATATTACATCTCATGCTATAGGAAGGGTCTCAGGATTGGAATGTGAAGGATTTGGATATCACATCTCATGCTAAAGGAAGGGTCTCAGGTTTGGTAGAAGCATTGAGATATCACGTCTCTGCTATCGGAAGGGTCTCAGGATTGGATTGGGAAGGAGTTGGATATCACATCTCATGCCATAGGAAGGGTCTCAGGTTTGGTATAAGCATTGAGATATCACATCTCTGCTATCGGAAGGGTCTCAGGATTGGATTGGGAAGGAGTTGGATATCCCTTCTCATGCTATAGGAAGTGTCTCAGGTTGGAATGGGAAGGAGTTGGATATCACATCTCATGTTATAGGAAGGGTCTCAGGATTGGAATGGGAAGGATTTGGATATCACATCTCTTGCTATAGGAAGGGTCTCAGGATTGGAATGGGTAGGAGTTGAATATTACTTTCTTGCTATAGGAAGGGTCTCATGTTTGGAATGGGAAGGAGTTGGATATCACATATGCTATAGTTAGTGTCTCAGGTTTGGAACGGGAAGGAGTTGGATATCACATCTCATGTTATAGGAAGGGTCTCAGGTTTGGTATAAGCATTGAGATATCACATCTCTGCTATCGGAAGCGGCTCAGGATTGGAATGGGAAGGAGTTGGATATCCCATCTCATGTTATAGGAAGAGTCTCTGGTTTGGTATTAGAATCATTGAGATATCACATCGCATGCTGTAGGAAGGGTCTAAGGATTGGAATGGGATGGACTTGGATATCACATCTCATGCTATAGGTAGGCTCTCAGGTTTGGTATAAGCATTGAGATATCACATCTCATGCTATAGGAAGGGTCTCAGGATTGGAATGGGAAGGAATTGGATATCACATCTCATGCTATAGGAAGGGTCTCAGATTTGGTATAAGCATTGAGATATCACATCTCATGCTAAAGGAAGGGTCTCAGGATTGGAATGGGAAGGAGTTCTATATGACATCTCAGGCCATAGGAAGGTTCTCAGGTTTGGTATAAGCATTGAGATATCACATCTCTGCTATCGGAAGGGTCTCAGGATTGGAATGGGAAGGAGTTGGATATCCCATCTCATGTTATAGGAAGGGTCTCAGGTTTGGTATTAGAAGCATAGAGATATCACATCTCATGCTATAGGAAGGGTCTCAGGATTTGAATGGCAAGGAGTTGGATATCACATCTCATGCCATAGGAAGGGTCTCAGGTTTGGTATAAGCTTTGAGATATCACATCTCTGCTATCGCTAGGGTCTCAGGATTGGATTGGGAAGGAGTTAGATATCCCTTCTCATGCTATAGGAAGTGTCTCAGGTTGGAATGGGAAGGAGTTGGATATCACATCTCATGTTATAGGAAGGGTCTCAGGATTGGAATGGGAAGGACTTGGATGTCACATCTCATGCTATAGGGAGGGTCTCAAGTTTGATATTAGAAGCATTGAGATAACAAATCTCATGATATCGGAAGGGTCTCAGGATTGGAATGGGAAGGAGTTGGATATCACATCTCATGATAAAGGAAGGG
The DNA here is from genome assembly GCF_040938575.1 of Ambystoma mexicanum. NCBI lineage: Eukaryota > Metazoa > Chordata > Amphibia > Caudata > Ambystomatidae > Ambystoma > Ambystoma mexicanum. The sequence continues at coordinate 280,324 of NW_027182348.1, forward strand.
TCTAAGGTTTGGAAGGGGAAGGATTTGGATATCACATCTCATGTTATAGGACGGGTCTCAGGTTTGGTATTAGAAGCATTGAGATATCAAGTCTCATGGTATAAGAAGGGTCTCAGAATTGGAATGGGAAGGAGTTGGATATCACACCTCAAGCTATAGGAAGGGTCTCAGGATTGGAATGGGAAGGAGTTTGATATCACATCTCATGCCATAGTATGGGTCTCAGGTTTGGTAGAAGCATTGGGATATCACATCTCATGCTATCGGAAGGGTATCAGTATTGGATTTGGAAGAAGTTGGATATCCCATCTCATGCTATAGGAAGGGTCTCAGGTTGGAATGGGAAGGAGTTGGATATCACATTTCATGTTATAGGAAGGGTCTCAGGATTGGAATGGGAAGGACTTGGATATCATATCTCATGCTATAGGACGGGTCTCAGGTTTGTTATTAGAATCATTGAGATATCATATTGCATGCTGTAGGAAGGGTCTAAGGATTGGAAAGGGAAGGAGTTGGATATCACATTTCATGTTAGAGGAAGGATCTCAGGTTTGGTATTAGAAGCATTGAGATATCACATCTCATGCTATATGAAGGGTCTCAGGATTGGAATGGGAAGTAGTTGGATATCACATCTCATGCTATAGGAAGGGTCTCAGGTTTGGTATAAGCATTGAGATATCACATCTCATGCTATAGGACAGGTCTCAGGATTGGAATGGAAGGAGTTGGATATCACATCTCATGTTATAGGAAGGATCTCAGGTTTGGTATTAGAAGCATTGAGACATCACATCTCATGCTATAGGAAGGGTCTCAGGGTTGGAATGGGAAGGAGTTGGATATCACATCTCATCCAATAGGAAGGGTGTCAGGTTTGGAATGGGAAGGAATTGGATATCACATCTCATGTTATAGGAAGGATCTCAGGTTTGGTATTAGAAGCATTGAGATATCACATCTCATGCTATAGGAAGGGTCTCAGGATTGGAATGTGAAGGATTTGGATATCACATCTCATGCTAAAGGAAGGGTCTCAGGTTTGGTAGAAGCATTGAGATATCACGTCTCTGCTATCGGAAGGGTCTCAGGATTGGATTGGGAAGGAGTTGGATATCCCTTCTCATGCTATAGGAAGGGTCTCAGGATTTGAATGGCAAGGAGTTGGATATCACATCTCATGCCATAGGAAGGGTCTCAGGTTTGGTATAAGCATTGAGATATCACATCTCTGCTATCGGAAGGGTCTCAGGATTGGAATGGGAAGGAGTTGGATATTCCCATCTCATGTTATAGGAAGGGTCTCAGGTTTGGTATTAGAAGCATTGAGATATCACATCTCATGCTATAGGAAGGGTCTCAGGATTGGAATGGGAAGGACTTGGATATCACATCTCATGCTATAGGGAGGGTCTCAAGTTTGATATTAGAACCTTTGAGATATCACATCTCATGATATCGGAAGGGTCTCAGGATTGGAATGGGAAGGAGTTGGATATCACATCTCATGATAAAGGAAGGGTCTAAGGTTTGGAAGGGGAAGGATTTGGATATCACATCTCATGTTATATTATGGGTCTCAGGTTTGGTATTAGAAGCATTGAGATATCAAGTCTCAGAGTATAGGAAGGGTCTCAGAATTGGAATGGGACGGAGTTAAATATCACATCTCAAGCTATAGGAAGGGTCTCAGGATTGGAATGGGAAGGACTTGGATATCACATCTCATGCTATAGGAAGGCTCTCAGGTTTGGAAGGGGAAAGAGTTGGATATCACATTTCATGTTAGAGGTAGGATCTCAGGTTTTGTATTAGAGGCATTGAGATATCACATCTCATGCTATCAGAAGGGTCTCAGGAATGGAATGGGAAGGAGTTGGATATCACATCTCATGCTAAAGGGAGGGTCTCAGGTTTGGAAGGGGAAGGATTTGGATATCACATCTCATGTTTTAGGAAGGATCTCAGGTTTGGTATTAGAAGCATTGAGATATCACATCTCATGCTATCGGAAGGATCTCAGGTTTGGTATTAGAAGCATTGAGATATCACATCTCATGCTATCAGAAGGGTCTCAGGATTGGAATGGGAAGGAGTTTGATATCACATCTCATGCCATAGTATGGGTCTCAGGTTTGGTAGAAGCATTGGGATATCACATCTCATGCTATCGGAAGGGTATCAGTATTGGATTTGGAAGAAGTTGGATATCCCATCTCATGCTATAGGAAGGGTCTCAGGTTGGAATGGGAAGGAGTTGGATATCACATTTCATGTTATAGGAAGGGTCTCAGGATTGGAATGGGAAGGACTTGGATATCATATCTCATGCTATAGGACGGGTCTCAGGTTTGTTATTAGAATCATTGAGATATCATATTGCATGCTGTAGGAAGGGTCTAAGGATTGGAAAGGGAAGGAGTTGGATATCACATTTCATGTTAGAGGAAGGATCTCAGGTTTGGTATTAGAAGCATTGAGATATCACATCTCATGCTATATGAAGGGTCTCAGGATTGGAATGGGAAGTAGTTGGATATCACATCTCATGCTATAGGAAGGGTCTCAGGTTTGGTATAAGCATTGAGATATCACATCTCATGCTATAGGACAGGTCTCAGGATTGGAATGGAAGGAGTTGGATATCACATCTCATGTTATAGGAAGGATCTCAGGTTTGGTATTAGAAGCATTGAGACATCACATCTCATGCTATAGGAAGGGTCTCAGGGTTGGAATGGGAAGGAGTTGGATATCACATCTCATCCAATAGGAAGGGTGTCAGGTTTGGAATGGGAAGGAATTGGATATCACATCTCATGTTATAGGAAGGATCTCAGGTTTGGTATTAGAAGCATTGAGATATCACATCTCATGCTATAGGAAGGGTCTCAGGATTGGAATGTGAAGGATTTGGATATCACATCTCATGCTAAAGGAAGGGTCTCAGGTTTGGTAGAAGCATTGAGATATCACGTCTCTGCTATCGGAAGGGTCTCAGGATTGGATTGGGAAGGAGTTGGATATCCCTTCTCATGCTATAGGAAGGGTCTCAGGATTTGAATGGCAAGGAGTTGGATATCACATCTCATGCCATAGGAAGGGTCTCAGGTTTGGTATAAGCATTGAGATATCACATCTCTGCTATCGGAAGGGTCTCAGGATTGGAATGGGAAGGAGTTGGATATTCCCATCTCATGTTATAGGAAGGGTCTCAGGTTTGGTATTAGAAGCATTGAGATATCACATCTCATGCTATAGGAAGGGTCTCAGGATTGGAATGGGAAGGACTTGGATATCACATCTCATGCTATAGGGAGGGTCTCAAGTTTGATATTAGAACCTTTGAGATATCACATCTCATGATATCGGAAGGGTCTCAGGATTGGAATGGGAAGGAGTTGGATATCACATCTCATGATAAAGGAAGGGTCTAAGGTTTGGAAGGGGAAGGATTTGGATATCACATCTCATGTTATATTATGGGTCTCAGGTTTGGTATTAGAAGCATTGAGATATCAAGTCTCAGAGTATAGGAAGGGTCTCAGAATTGGAATGGGACGGAGTTAAATATCACATCTCAAGCTATAGGAAGGGTCTCAGGATTGGAATGGGAAGGACTTGGATATCACATCTCATGCTATAGGAAGGCTCTCAGGTTTGGAAGGGGAAAGAGTTGGATATCACATTTCATGTTAGAGGTAGGATCTCAGGTTTTGTATTAGAGGCATTGAGATATCACATCTCATGCTATCAGAAGGGTCTCAGGAATGGAATGGGAAGGAGTTGGATATCACATCTCATGCTAAAGGGAGGGTCTCAGGTTTGGAAGGGGAAGGATTTGGATATCACATCTCATGTTTTAGGAAGGATCTCAGGTTTGGTATTAGAAGCATTGAGATATCACATCTCATGCTATCGGAAGGATCTCAGGTTTGGTATTAGAAGCATTGAGATATCACATCTCATGCTATCAGAAGGGTCTCAGGATTGGAATGGGAAGGAGTTGGATATCACATCTCATGCTAAAGGGAGGGTCTCAGGTTTGGAAGGGGAAGGATTTGGATATCACATCTCATGTTATCGGAAGGATCTCACGTTTGGTATTAGAAGTATTGAGATATCATATCTCATGCTATAGGAAGGGTCTCAGGATTGGAATGGGAAAGAGTTGGATATCACATCTCATGCTATAGGGAGTGTCTCAGGATTGGAATGGGAAGGACTTAGATATCACATATCATGCTATAGGGAGGGTCTCAGTTTTGATATTAGAAGCATTGAGATATCACATCTCATGCTATCGGAAGTGTCTCAGGATTGGAATGGGAAGGAGCTGGATATCACATCTCATGCTAAAGGAAGGGTCTCAGGTTTGGAACGGGAAGGATTTGGATATCACATCTCATGTTATAGGAAGGGTCTCAGGTTTGGTATAAGCATTGAGATATCACATCTCTGCTATCGGAAGTGTCTCAGGATTGGAATGGGAAGGAGTTGGATATCACATCTCATGTTATAGGACGGGTCTCAGGTTTGTTATTAGAATCATTGAGATATCATATTGCATGCTGTAGAAAGGGTCTAAGGGTTGGAATGGGAAGGACTTGGATATCACATCTCATGCTATAGATAGGCTCTTAGGTTTGGAAAGGGAAGGAGTTGGATATCACATTTCATGTTAGAGGAAGGATCTCAGGTTTGGTATTAGAAGCATTGAGATATCACATCTCATGCTATAGGAAGGGTCTCAGGATTGGAATGGGAAGTAGTTGGATATCACATCTCATGCTATAGGAAGGGTCTCAGGTTTAGTATAAGCATTGAGATATCACATCTCATGCTATAGGACGGGTCACAGGATTGGAATGGAAGGAGTTGGATATCACATCTCATGTTATAGGAAGGATCTCAGGTTTGGTATTAGAAGCATTGAGACATCACATCTCATGCTATAGGAAGGGTCTCAGGGTTGGAATGGGAAGGAGTTGGACATCACATCTCATCCAATAGGAAGGGTCTCAGGTTTGGAATGGGAAGGAATTGGATATCACATCTCATGTTATAGGAAGGATCTCAGGTTTGGTATTAGAAGCATTGAGATATCACATCTCATGCTATAGGAAGGGTCTCAGGATTGGAATGTGAAGGATTTGGATATCACATCTCATGCTAAAGGAAGGGTCTCAGGTTTGGTAGAAGCATTGAGATATCACGTCTCTGCTATCGGAAGGGTCGCAGGATTGGATTGGGAAGGAGTTGGATATCCCTTCTCATGCTATAGGAAGGGTCTCAGGATTTGAATGGCAAGGAGTTGGATATCACATCTCATGCCATAGGAAGGGTCTCAGGTCTGGTATAAGCATTGAAATATCACATCTCTGCTATCGGAAGGGTCTCAGGATTGGATTGGGAAGGAGTTGGATATCCCTTCTCATGCTATAGGAAGTGTCTCAGGTTGGAATGGGAAGGAGTTGGATATCACATCTCATGTTATAGGAAGGGTCTCAGGATTGGAATGGGAAGGATTTGGATATCACATCTCTTGCTATAGGAAGGGTCTCAGGATTGGAATGGGTAGGAGTTGGATATTACTTTCTTGCTATAGGAAGGGTCTCATGTTTGGAATGGGAAGGAGTTGGATATCACATATGCTATAGTTAGTGTCTCAGGTTTGGAACGGGAAGGAGTTGGATATCACATCTCATGTTATATGAAGGGTCTCAGGTTTGGTATAAGCATTGAGATATCACATCTCTGCTATCGGAAGCGGCTCAGGATTGGAATGGGAAGGAGTTGGATATCCCATCTCATGTTATAGTAAGAGTCTCTGGTTTGGTATTAGAATCATTGAGATATCACATCGCATGCTCTAGGAAGGGTCTAAGGATTGGAATGGGATGGACTTGGATATCACATCTCATGCTATAGGTAGGCTCTCAGGTTTGGTATAAGCATTGAGATATCACATCTCATGCTATAGGAAGGGTCTCAGGATTGGAATGGGAAGGATTTGGATATCACATCTCATGCTATAGGAAGGGTCTCAGATTTGGTATAAGCATTGAGATATCACATCTCATGCTAAAGGAAGGGTCTCAGGATTGGAATGGGAAGGAGTTGTATATGACATCTCAGGCCATAGGAAGGGTCTCAGGTTTGGTATAAGCATTGAGATATCACATCTCTGCTATCGGAAGTGTCTCAAGATTGGAATGGGAAGGACTTGGATATCACATCTCATGCTATAGGGAGGGTCTCAAGTTTGATATTAGAAGCATTGAGATATCACATCTCATGCTATAGGAAGGGTCTCAGGATTGGAATGGGAAGGAGTTGGATATCACATCTCATGCTATAGGAAGGGTCTCAGGTTTGGTATAAGCAGTGAGATATCACATCTCATGCTATAGGAAGTGTCTCAGGATTGGAATGATGGGAAGGAGTTGGATATCACATCTCATGTTATAGGAAGGATCTCAGGTTTGGCATAAGCATTGAGATATCACATGTTTGCTATCGGAAGGGTCTCAGGATTGGAATGGGAAGGAGTTGTATATTCCCATCTCATGTTATAGGAAGGGTCTCAGGTTTGGTATTAGAAGCATTGAGACATCACATCTCATGCTATAGGAAGGGTCTCAGGATTGGAATGGGAAGGACTTGGATATCACATCTCATGCTATAGGGAGGGTCTCGAGTTTGATATTAGAAGCATTGAGATATCACATCTCATGATATCGGAAGGGTCTCAGGATTGGAATGGGAAGGAGTTGGATATCACATCTCATGATAAAGGAAGGGTCTAAGGTTTGGAAGGGGAAGGATTTGGATATCACATCTCATGTTATAGGACGGGTCTCAGGTTTGGTATTAGAAGCATTGAGATATCAAGTCTCATGGTATAGGAAGGGTCTCAGAATTGGAATGGGAAGGAGTTGGATATCACATCTCAAGCTATAGGAAGGGTCTCAGGATTGGAATGGGAAGGAGTTTGATATCACATCTCATGCCATAGTATGGGTCTCAGGTTTGGTATAAGCATTGGGATATCAAATCTCATGCTATCGGAAGGGTATCAGGATTGGAATTCCAAGGAGTTGGATATCCCATCTCATGCTATAGGAAGGGTCTCAGGTTGGAATGGGAAGGAGTTGGATATCACATCTCATGCTAAAGGGAGGGTCTCAGGTTTGGAAGGGGAAGGATTTGGATATCACATCTCATGTTATAGGAAGGATCTCAGGTTTGGTATAAGAAGCATTGAGATATCACATCTCATGCTATCGGAAGAATCTCAGATTTGGTATTAGAGGCATTGAGATATCACATCTCATGCCATCATAAGGGTCTCAGGATTGGAATGGGAAGGATTTGGATATCACATCTCATGCTATAGGAAGGGTCTCAGGTTTGGAACGGGAAGGAGTTGGATATCACATCTCATGTTATAGGAAGAGTCTCAGGTTTGGTATAAGCATTGAGATATCAAATCTCTGCAATCGGAAGTGTCTCAGGATTGGGATGGGAAGGAGTTGGATATCACATCTCATGCTATAGGAAGGGTCTCAGGTTTGGAACGGGAAGGAGTTGGATATCCCATCTCATGTTATAGGACTGGTCTCATGTTTGGTATTAGAAGCATTGAGATATCACATCTCTGCTATCGGAAGTGTCTCAGGATTGGGATGGGAAGGAGTTGGATATCACATCTCATGCTATAGGACGGGTCTCAGGTTTGTTATTAGAATCATTGAGATATCATATTGCATGCTGTAGGAAGGGTCTAAGGATTGGAATGGGAAGGACTTGGATATCACATCTCATGCTATAGATAGGATCTTAGGTTTGGAAAGGGAAGGAGTTGGATATCACATTTCATGTTAGAGGAAGGATCCCAGGTTTGGTATTAGAAGCATTGAGATATCACATCTCATGCTATATGAAGGGTCTCAGGATTGGAATGGGAAGTAGTTGGATATCACATCTCATGCTATAGGAAGGGTCTCAGGTTTGGTATAAGCATTGAGATATCACATCTCATGCTATAGGACAGGTCTCAGGATTGGAATGGAAGGAGTTGGATATCACATCTCATGTTATAGGAAGGATCTCAGGTTTGGTATTAGAAGCATTGAGACATCACATCTCATGCTATAGGAAGGGTCTCAGGGTTGGAATGGGAAGGAGTTGGATATCACATCTCATCCAATAGGAAGGGTGTCAGGTTTGGAATGGGAAGGAATTGGATATCACATCTCATGTTATAGGAAGGATCTCAGGTTTGGTATTAGAAGCATTGAGATATCACATCTCATGCTATAGGAAGGGTCTCAGGATTGGAATGTGAAGGATTTGGATATCACATCTCATGCTAAAGGAAGGGTCTCAGGTTTGGTAGAAGCATTGAGATATCACGTCTCTGCTATCGGAAGGGTCTCAGGATTGGATTGGGAATGAGTTGGATATCCCTTCTCATGCTATAGGAAGGGTCTCAGGATTTGAATGGCAAGGAGTTGGATATCACATCTCATGCCATAGGAAGGGTCTCAGGTTTGGTATAAGCATTGAGATATCACATCTCTGCTATCGGAAGGGTCTCAGGATTGGAATGGGAAGGAGTTGGATATTCCCATCTCATGTTATAGGAAGGGTCTCAGGTTTGGTATTAGAAGCATTGAGATATCACATCTCATGCTATAGGAAGGGTCTCAGGATTGGAATGGGAAGGACTTGGATATCACATCTCATGCTATAGGGAGGGTCTCAAGTTTGATATTAGAAGCTTTGAGATATCACATCTCATGATATCGGAAGGGTCTCAGGATTGGAATGGGAAGGAGTTGGATATCACATCTCATGATAAAGGAAGGGTCTAAGGTTTGGAAGGGGAAGGATTTGGATATCACATCTCATGTTATATTACGGGTTTCAGGTTTGGTATTAGAAGCATTGAGATATCAAGTCTCAGAGTATAGGAAGGGTCTCAGAATTGGAATGGGAAGGAGTTGGATATCACATCTCAAGCTATAGGAAGGGTCTCAGGATTGGAATGGGAAGGACTTGGATATCACATCTCATGCTATAGGACAGGTCTCAGGATTGGAATGGAAGGAGTTGGATATCACATCTCATGTTATAGGAAGGATCTCAGGTTTGGTATTAGAAGCATTGAGACATCACATCTCATGCTATAGGAAGGGTCTCAGGGTTGGAATGGGAAGGAGTTGGATATCACATCTCATCCAATAGGAAGGGTGTCAGGTTTGGAATGGGAAGGAATTGGATATCACATCTCATGTTATAGGAAGGATCTCAGGTTTGGTATTAGAAGCATTGAGATATCACATCTCATGCTATAGGAAGGGTCTCAGGATTGGAATGTGAAGGATTTGGATATCACATCTCATGCTAAAGGAAGGGTCTCAGGTTTGGTAGAAGCATTGAGATATCACGTCTCTGCTATCGGAAGGGTCTCAGGATTGGATTGGGAAGGAGTTGGATATCCCTTCTCATGCTATAGGAAGGGTCTCAGGATTTGAATGGCAAGGAGTTGGATATCACATCTCATGCCATAGGAAGGGTCTCAGGTTTGGTATAAGCATTGAGATATCACATCTCTGCTATCGGAAGGGTCTCAGGATTGGAATGGGAAGGAGTTGGATATTCCCATCTCATGTTATAGGAAGGGTCTCAGGTTTGGTATTAGAAGCATTGAGATATCACATCTCATGCTATAGGAAGGGTCTCAGGATTGGAATGGGAAGGACTTGGATATCACATCTCATGCTATAGGGAGGGTCTCAAGTTTGATATTAGAAGCTTTGAGATATCACATCTCATGATATCGGAAGGGTCTCAGGATTGGAATGGGAAGGAGTTGGATATCACATCTCATGATAAAGGAAGGGTCTAAGGTTTGGAAGGGGAAGGATTTGGATATCACATCTCATGTTATATTACGGGTCTCAGGTTTGGTATTGGAAGCATTGAGATATATCACATCACATGCTATAGGAAGGGTCTCAGGATTGGAATGGGAAGGAATTGGATATCACAGCTCATGCTATAGGCAGGGTCTCAGGTTTGGAAAGGGAAGGAGATGGATATCACATTTCATGTTAGAGGTAGGATCTCAGGTTTGGTATTAGAGGCATTGAGATATCACATCTCATGCTATCAGAAGGGTCTCAGGATTGGAATGGGAAGGAGTTGTATATCACATCTCATGCTAAAGGGAGGGTCTCAGGTTTGGAAGGGGAAGGATTTGAATATCACATCACATGTTATAGGAAGGATCTCAGGTTTGGTATTAGAGGCATTGAGATATCACATCTCATGCTATCGGAAGGGTCTCAGGATTGGAATGGGAAGGAGTTGGATATCACATCTCATGCTATAGGAAGGGTCTCAGGTTTGGAACGGGAAGGAGTTGGATATCACATCTCGTGTTATAGGAAGAGTCTCAGGTTTGGTATAAGCATTGAGATATCACATCTCTGCAATTGGAAGTGTCTCAGGATTGGGATGGGAAGGATTTGGATATCACATCTCATGCTATAGGAAGGGTCTCAGGTTTGGAACGGGAAGGAGTTGGATATCACATCTCATGTTATAGGAAGAGTCTCAGGTTTGGTATAAGCATTGAGATATCAAATCTCTGCAATCGGAAGTGTCTCAGGATTGGAACGGGAAGGAGTTGGATATCCCATCTCATGTTATAGGACTGGTCTCAGGTTTGGTATTAGAAGCATTGAGATATCACATCGCATGCTGTAGGAAGGGTCTCAGGTTTGGAATGGGAAGGAATTGGATATCACATCTCATGTCATAGGAAGGATCTCAGGTTTGGTATTAGAAGCATTGAGATATCACATCTCATGCTATAGGAATGGTCTCAGGATTGGAATGGGAAGGAGTTGGATATTACATTCTTGCTATGGGAAGGGTCTCATGTTTGGAATTGGAAGGAGTTGGATATCACATATGCTATAGGAAGGGTCTCAGGTTTGGAATGGGAAGGAGTTGGATATCACATCTCATGTTATAGGAAGGGTCTCAGGTTGGTATACGCATTGAGATATCACATCTCTGCTATCGGAAGGGTCTCAGGATTGGAATGGGGAGGACTTGGATGTCACATCTCTTGCTATAGGGAGGGTCTCAAGTTTGATATTAGAAGCATTGAGATAACAAATGTCATGATATCGGAAGGGTCTCAGGATTGGAATGGGAAGGAGTTGGATATCACATCTCATGATAAAGGAAGGGTCTAAGGTTTGGAAGGGGAAGGATTTGGATATCAAATCTCATGTTATAGGACGGGTCTCAGGTTTGGTATTAGAAGCATTGAGATATCAAGTCTCATGGTATAGGAAGGGTCTCAGAATTGGAATGGGAAGGAGTTGGATATCACATCTCAAGCTATAGGAAGGGTCTCAGGATTGGAATGGGAAGGCGTTTGATATCACATCTTATGCCATAGTATGGGTCTCAGGTTTGGTAGAAGCATTGGGATATCACATCTCATGCTATTGGAAGGGTATCAGTATTGGATTTGGAAGGAGTTGGATATCCCATCTCATGCTATAGGAAGGGTCTCAGGTTGGAATGGGAAGGAGTTGGATTTCACATTTCATGTTATAGGAAGGGTCTCAGGATTGGAATGGGAAGGACTTGGATATCATATCTCATGCTATAGGAAGGCTCTCAGGTTTGGAAGGGGAAGGAGTTGGATATCACATTTCATGTTAGAGGAAGGATCTCAGGTTTGGTATTAGAGGCCTTGAGATATCACATCTCATGCTATAGGAAGGGTCTCGGGATTGGAATGGGAAGGAGTTCGATATCACATCTCAAGCTATAGGAAGGGTCTCAGGTTTGGTATAAGCATTGAGATATCACATCTCATGCTATAGGAAGGGTCTCAGGATTGGAATGGGAAGGAGTTGGATATCACATCTCATATTATAGGAAAGATCTCAGGTTTGGTATTAGAAGCATTGAGACATCACATCTCATGTTATAGGAAGGGTCTTAGGATTGGAATGGGAAGAAGTTGGATATCACATCTCATGCTATAGGAAGGGTCTCAGGTTTGGTATAAGCATTGAGATATCACATCTCATGCTATAGGAAGGGTCTCAGGATTGGAATGGGAAGGAGTTGTATATGACATCTCATGCCATAGGAAGGGTCTCAGGTTTGGTATAAGTATTGAGATATCACATCACATGCTATAGGAAGGGTCTCAGGATTGGAATGGGAAGGACTTGAATATCACATCTCATGCTATAGGCAGGGTCTCAGGTTTGGAAAGGGAAGGAGATGGATATCACATTTCATGTTAGAGGTAGGATCTCAGGTTTGGTATTAGAGGCATTGAGATATCACATCTCATGCTATCAGAAGGGTCTCAGGATTGGAATGGGAAGGAGTTGGATATCACATCTCATGCTAAAGGGAGGGTCTCAGGTTCGGAAGGGGAAGGATTTGGATATCACATCTCATGTTATAGGAAGGATCTCAGGTTTGGTATTAGAAGCATTGAGATATCACATCTCATGCTATCGAAAGGATCTCAGGTTTGGTATTAGAAGCATTGAGATATCACATCTCATGCTATAGGAAGGGTCTCAGGATTGGAATGGGAAGGAGTTGGATATCACATCTCATGATAAAGGAAGGGTCTAAGGTTTGGAAGGGGAAGGGTTTGGATATCACATCTCATGTTATAGGACGGGTCTCAGGTTTGGTATTAGAAGCATTGAGATATCAAGTCTCATGGTATAGGAGGGGTCTCAGAATTGGAATGGGAAGGAGTTGGATATCACATCTCAAGCTATAGGAAGGGTCTCAGGATTGGAATGGGAAGGAGTTTGATGTCACATCTTATGCCATAGTATGGGTCTCAGGTTTGGTAGAAGCATTGGGATATCACATCTCATGCTATTGGAAGGGTATCAGTATTGGATTTGGAAGGAGTTGGATATCCCATCTCATACTATAGGAAGGGTCTCAGGTTGGAATGGGAAGGAGTTGGATATCACATTTCATGTTATAGGAAGGGTCTCAGGATTGGAATGGGAAGGACTTGGATATCATATCTCATGCTATAGGAAGGCTCTCAGGTTTGGAAGGGGAAGGAGTTGGATATCACATTTCATGTTAGAGGAAGGATCTCAGGTTTGGTATTAGAGGCCTTGAGATATCACATCTCATGCTATAGGAAGGGTCTCAGGATTGGAATGGGAAGGAGTTGGATATCACATCTCAAGCTATAGGAAGGGTCTCAGGTTTGGTATAAGCATTGAGATATCACATCTCATGCTATAGGAAGGGTCTCAGGATTGGAATGGGAAGGAGTTGGATATCACATCTCATGTTATAGGAAAGATCTCAGGTTTGGTATAAGAAGCATTGAGACATCACATCTCATGTTATAGGAAGGGTCTTAGGATTGGAATGGGAAGACGTTGGATATCACATCTCATGCTATAGGAAGGGTCTCAGGTTTGGTATAAGCATTGAGATATCACATCTCATGCTATAGGAAGGGTCTCATGATTGGAATGGGAAGGAGTTGTATATGACATCTCATGCCATAGGAAGGGTCTCAGGTTTGGTATAAGCATTGAGATATCACATCACATTCTATAGGAAGGGTCTCAGGATTGGAATGGGAAGGACTTGGATATCACATCTCATGCTATAGGCAGGGTCTCAGGTTTGGAAAGGGAAGGAGATGGATATCACATTTCATGTTAGAGGTAGGATCTCAGGTTTGGTATTATAGGCATTGAGATATCACATCTCATGCTATCAGAAGGGTCTCAGGATTGGAATGGGAAGGAGTTGTATATCACATCTCATGCTAAAGGGAGGGTCTCAGGTTTGGAAGGGGAAGGATTTGGAAATCACATCTCATGTTATAGAAAGGATCTCAGGTTTGGTATTAGAAGCATTGAGATATCACATCTCATGCTATCGGAAGTATCTCAGGTTTGGTATTAGAGGCATTGAGATATCACATCTCATGCTATCATAAGGGTCTCAGGATTGGAATGGGAAGGAGTTGGATATCACATCTCTTGTTATAGGAAGGATCTCAGGTTTGGTATTAGAAGCATTGAGATATCATATCTCATGCTATAGGAAGGGTCTCAGGATTGGAATGGGAAGGAGTTGGATATCACATCTCATGCTATAGTTACATCTCATGCTAAAGGAAGGGTCTCAGGTTTGGAATGGGAAGGAGTTGGATATGACATCTCTGGTTATAGGGAGGGTCTCAGGATTTGAATGGCAAGGAGTTGGATATCACATCTCATGCCATAGGAAGGGTCTCAGGTTTGGTATAAGCATTGAGATATCACATCTCTGCTATCGGAAGGGTCTCAGGATTGGATTGGGAAGGAGTTGGATATCCCTTCTCATGCTATAGGAAGGGTCTCAGGTTGGAATGGGAAGGAGTTGGATATCACATCTCATGTTATAGGAAGGGTCTCAGGATTGGAATGGGAAGGATTTGGATATCGCATCTCTTGCTATAGGAAGGGTCTCAGGATTGGAATGGGAAGGAGTTGGATATCATATCTCATGCTATAGGAAGGGTCTCAGGAATGGAATGGGAAGGAGTTTTATATGACATCTCATGCCATAGGAAGGATCTCATGTTTGGTATTAGAAGCATTGAGACATCACATCTCATGTTATAGGAAGGGTATCAGGATTGTAATGGGAAGGAGTTGGATATCACATCTCATGCTATAGGAAGGGTCTCAAGTTTGGTATAAGCATTGAGATATCACATCTCATGCTATAGGAAGGGTCTCAGGATTGGAATGGGAAGGAGTTGTATATGACATCTCAGGCCATAGGAAGGGTCTCAGGTTTGGTATAAGCATTGAGATATCACATCTCTGCTATCGGAAGGGTCTCAGGATTGGAATGGGAAGGACTAGGATATCACATCTCATGCTATAGGAAGGGTCTCAGGATTGGAATGGGAAGGACTTGGATATCACATCTCATGTTATAGGAAGGGTCTCAGGTTTGGTATTAGAAGCATTGAGATATCACATCTCATGCTATAGGAAGGGTCTCAGGAATGGAATGGGAAGGACTTCGATATCACATCTCATGATAAAGGAAGGGTCTAAGGTTTGGAAGGGGAAGGATTTGGATATCACATCTCATGTTATAGGACGGGTCTCAGGTTTGGTATTAGAAGCATTGTGATATCACATCTCATGCTATAGGAAGTGTCTCAGGATTGGAATGATAAGGAGTTGGATATCACATCTCATGCTATAGGAAGGGTTTCAGGTTTGGTAGAAGCATTGAGATATCACATCTCATGCTATAGGAAGAGTCTCAGGTTTGGGAAGGGAAGGATTAGGATTTCACATCTCATGTTATAGGATGGTTCTCATGTTTGGTTTTTGAAGCATTGAGATATCACATCTCATACTATCAGAAGGGTCTCAGGTTTGGAATGGGAAGGAGTTGGATATCACATCTCATGTTATAGGAAGGATCTCAGGTTTGGTATTAGAACCATTGAGATATCACATCTCATGCTATAGGAAGGGTCTCAGGATTGGAATGCGAAGGATTTGGATATCACATCTCATGCTAAAGGAAGGGTCTCAGGTTTGGTATAAGCATTGAGATATCACATCTCTGCTATCGGAAGGGTCTCCGGATTGGATTGCGAAGGAGTTGGATATCCCTTCTCATGCTATAGGAAGTGTCTCAGGTTGGAATGGGAAGGAGTTGGATATCACATCTCATGTTATAGGAAGGGTCTCAGGATTGGAATGGGAAGGATTTGGATATCACATCTCTTGCTATAGGAAGGGTCTCAGGATTGGAATGGGTAAGAGTTGGATATTACATTCTTGCTATAGGAAGGGTCTCATGTTTGGAATGGAAGGAGTTGGATATCACATATGCTATAGGAAGTGTCTCAGGTTTGGAACGGGAAGCAGTTGGATATCACATCTCATGTTAGAGGAAGGATCTCAGGTTTGGGATTAGAGGCCTTGAGATATCACATCTCATGCTATAGGAAGGGTCTCAGGTTTGGTATAAGCATTGAGATATCACATCTCATGCTATAGGAAGGGTCCCAGGATTGGAATGGGAAGGAGTTGTATATGACATCTCATGCCATAAGAAGGGTCTCAGGTTTGGTATAAGCATTGAGATATCACATCACATGCTATAGGAAGGGTCTCAGGATTGGAATGGGAAGGAATTGGATATCACAGCTCATGCTATAGGCAGGGTCTCAGGTTTGGAAAGGGAAGGAGATGGATATCACATTTCATGTTAGAGGTAGGATCTCAGGTTTGGTATTAGAGGCATTGAGATATCACATCTCATGCTATCAGAAGGGTCTCAGGATTGGAATGGGAAGGAGTTGTATATCACATCTCATGCTAAAGGGAGGGTCTCAGGTTTGGAAGGGGAAGGATTTGAATATCACATCACATGTTATAGGAAGGATCTCAGGTTTGGTATTAGAGGCATTGAGATATCACATCTCATGCTATCGGAAGGGTCTCAGGATTGGAATGGGAAGGAGTTGGATATCACATCTCATGCTATAGGAAGGGTCTCAGGTTTGGAACGGGAAGGAGTTGGATATCACATCTTGTGTTATAGGAAGTGTCTCAGGTTTGGTATAAGCATTGAGATATCACATCTCTGCAATTGGAAGTGTCTCAGGATTGGGATGGGAAGGATTTGGATATCACATCTCATGCTATAGGAAGGGTCTCAGGTTTGGAACGGGAAGGAGTTGGATATCACATCTCATGCTATAGGAAGGGTCTCAGGTTTGGAACGGGAAGGAGTTGGATATCACATCTCGTGTTATAGGAAGAGTCTCAGGTTTGGTATAAGCATTGAGATATCAAATCTCTGCAATCGGAAGTGTCTCAGGATTGGAACAGGAAGGAGTTGGATATCCCATCTCATGTTATAGGACTGGTCTCAGGGTTGGTATTAGAAGCATTGAGATATCACATCGCATGCTGTAGGAAGGGTCTCAGGTTTGGAATGGGAAGGAATTGGATATCACATCTCATGTAATAGGAAGGATCTCAGGTTTGGTATTAGAAGCATTGAGATATCACATCTCATGCTATAGGAATGGTCTCAGGATTGGAATGGGAAGGAGTTGGATATTACATTCTTGCTATGGGAAGGGTCTCATGTTTGGAATTGGAAGGAGTTGGATATCACATATGCTATAGGAAGGGTCTCAGGTTTGGAATGGGAAGGAGTTGGATATCACTTCTCATGTTATAGGAAGGGTCTCAGGTTGGTATACGCATTGAGATATCACATCTCTGCTATCGGAAGGGTCTCAGGATTGGAATGGGAAGGAGTTGGATATCCCATCTCATGTTATAGGACGGGTCTCAGGTTTGGTATTAGAAGCATTGAGATATCACATCTCATGCTATAGGAAGGGTCTCAGGATTGGAATGGGGAGGACTTGGATGTCACATCTCTTGCTATAGGGAGGGTCTCAAGTTTGATATTAGAAGCATTGAGATAACAAATCTCATGATATCGGAAGGGTCTCAGGATTGGAATGGGAAGGAGTTGGATATCACATCTCATGTTATAGGACGGGTCTCAGGTTTGGTATTAGAAGCATTGAGATATCAAGTCTCATGGTATAGGAAGGGTCTCAGAATTGGAATGGGAAGGAGTTGGATATCACATCTCAAGCTATAGGAAGGGTCTCAGGATTGGAATGGGAAGGCGTTTGATATCACATCTTATGCCATAGTATGGGTCTCAGGTTTGGTAGAAGCATTGGGATATCACATCTCATGCTATTGGAAGGGTATCAGTATTGGATTTGGAAGGAGTTGGATATCCCATCTCATGCTATAGGAAGGGTCTCAGGTTGGAATGGGAAGGAGTTGGATTTCACATTTCATGTTATAGGAAGGGTCTCAGGATTGGAATGGGAAGGACTTGGATATCATATCTCATGCTATAGGAAGGCTCTCAGGTTTGGAAGGGGAAGGAGTTGGATATCACATTTCATGTTAGAGGAAGGATCTCAGGTTTGGTATTAGAGGCCTTGAGATATCACATCTCATGCTATAGGAAGGGTCTCGGGATTGGAATGGGAAGGAGTTCGATATCACATCTCAAGCTATAGGAAGGGTCTCAGGTTTGGTATAAGCATTGAGATATCACATCTCATGCTATAGGAAGGGTCTCAGGATTGGAATGGGAAGGAGTTGGATATCACATCTCATATTATAGGAAAGATCTCAGGTTTGGTATTAGAAGCATTGAGACATCACATCTCATGTTATAGGAAGGGTCTTAGGATTGGAATGGGAAGAAGTTGGATATCACATCTCATGCTATAGGAAGGGTCTCAGGTTTGGTATAAGCATTGAGATATCACATCTCATGCTATAGGAAGGGTCTCAGGATTGGAATGGGAAGGAGTTGTATATGACATCTCATGCCATAGGAAGGGTCTCAGGTTTGGTATAAGTATTGAGATATCACATCACATGCTATAGGAAGGGTCTCAGGATTGGAATGGGAAGGACTTGAATATCACATCTCATGCTATAGGCAGGGTCTCAGGTTTGGAAAGGGAAGGAGATGGATATCACATTTCATGTTAGAGGTAGGATCTCAGGTTTGGTATTAGAGGCATTGAGATATCACATCTCATGCTATCAGAAGGGTCTCAGGATTGGAATGGGAAGGAGTTGGATATCACATCTCATGCTAAAGGGAGGGTCTCAGGTTCGGAAGGGGAAGGATTTGGATATCACATCTCATGTTATAGGAAGGATCTCAGGTTTGGTATTAGAAGCATTGAGATATCACATCTCATGCTATCGAAAGGATCTCAGGTTTGGTATTAGAAGCATTGAGATATCACATCTCATGCTATAGGAAGGGTCTCAGGATTGGAAAGGGAAGGAGTTGGATATCACATCTCATGATAAAGGAAGGGTCTAAGGTTTGGAAGGGGAAGGGTTTGGATATCACATCTCATGTTATAGGACGGGTCTCAGGTTTGGTATTAGAAGCATTGAGATATCAAGTCTCATGGTATAGGAGGGGTCTCAGAATTGGAATGGGAAGGAGTTGGATATCACATCTCATGTTATAGGAAGGGTCTCAGGTTTGGTATAAACATTGAGATATCACATCTCTACCATCGGAAGTGTCTCAGGATTGGAATGGGAAGGAGTTGGATATCCCATCTCATGTTATAGGACGGGTCTCAGGTTTTTTATTAAAATCATTGAGATATCATATTGCATGCTGTAGGAAGGGTCTAAGGATTGGAATGGGAAGGAGTTGGATATTCCCATCTCATGTTATAGGAAGGGTCTCAGGTTTGGTATTAGAAGCATTGAGATATCACATCTCATGCTATAGGAAGGGTCTCAGGATTGGAATGGGAAGGACTTGGATATCACATCTCATGCTATAGGGAGGGTCTCAAGTTTGATAGAAGCATTGAGATATCACATTTCATGATATCGGAAGGGTCTCAAGATTGGAATGGGAAGGAGTTGGATATCACATCTCATGATAAAGGAAGGGTCTAAGGTTTGGAAGGGGAAGGATTTGGATATCACATCTCATGTTATAGGACAGGTCTCAGGT